>NC_061511.1:92651418-92668504 GCF_022539505.1 Lolium rigidum | reverse complement strand
GTATACTTCGTTCCAGTTGCATGTGTGAAAGTAAAAACTTGGCCAGAGCCTCTACTAGAAACGGAGAGCATGCAAGATCATAAACAACACATGTATAATAACTTGATAATTAACATGACATGGTATTCTCTATCCATCGGATCCCGACAAACACAACATATAGAATTACGGATAGATGATCTTGATCATGTTAGGCAGCTCACAAGATCCAACAATGAAGCACAATGAGGAGAAGACAACCATCTAGCTACTGCTATGGACCCATAGTCGAGGGGTGAACTACTCACTCATCACTCCGGAGGCGACCATGGCGGTGTAGAGTCCTCCGGGAGATGAATCCCCTCTCCGGCAGGGTGCCGGAGGAGATCTCCAGAATCCCCCGAGATGGGATCGGCGGCGGCGGCGTCTCAGTAAGGTTTTCCGTATCGTGGTTTTTCGCATCGGGGGTTTCGCGACGGAGGCTTTAAGTAGGCGGAAGGGCGAGTCGGGGGCTAACGAGGGGCCCACACTATAGGTCGGCGCGGCCGGGGCTTGGGCCGCGCCGCCCTATGGCTTGGCCACCTCGTGGCCCCACTTCGTGTGTTCTTCGGTCTTCGGAAGCTCCGTGGAAAAATAGGGCCACTGGGTCTTCGTTTCGTCCAATTCGAGAATATTTCGTTACTAGGATTTCGAAACCAAAAACAGCAGAAAACAGAAGCGGCACTTCGGCATCTTGTTAATAGGTTAGTTCCAGAAAATGCACGAATATGACATAAAGTGTGCATAAAACATGTAGGTATCATCAATAATATGGCATAGAACATAAGAAATTATCGGTACGTCGGAGACGTATCAAGCATCCCCAAGCTTAGTTACTGCTCGTCCCGAGCGGGTAAAACGATAACAAAGATAATTTCTGAAGTGATATGCCATCATAACCTTGATCATACTATTTGTAAACATATGTAGTGAATGCAGCGATCAAAACAATGGTGATGACATGAGTAAACAGGTGAATCATATAGCAAAGACTTTTCATGAATAGTACTTCAAGACAAGTATTAATAAGTCTTGCATAAGAGTTAACTCATAAAGCAATAAATCAAAGTAAAGGTATTGAAGCAACACAAAGGAAGATTAAGTTTCAGCGGTTGCTTTCAACTTGTAACATGTATATCTCATGGATAATTGTCAACATAGAGTAATATAACAAGTACAATATGCAAGTATGTAGGAATCAATGCACGGTTCACACAAGTGTTTGCTTCTTGAGGTGGAGAGAAATAGGTGAACTGACTCAACATAAAAGTAAAGAGAATGGTCCTTCAAAGAGGAAAGCATCGATTTCTATATTTGTGCTAGAGCTTTTATTTTGAAAACATGAAACAATTTTGTCAACGGTAGTAATAAAGCATATGAGTTATGTACATTATATCTTACAAGTTGCAAGTCTCATGCATAGTATACTAATAGTGCCCGCACCTTGTCCTAATTAACTTGGACTACCGGATCTTTGCAATGCACATGTTTTGACCAAGTGTCACAATGGGGTACTTCCATGCCGCTTGTACAAAGGTCTAAGGAGAAAGCTCGCATTTTGGATTTCTCGCTTTTGATTATTCTCAACTTAGACATCCATACCGGGACAACATGGACAACGAGATAATGGACTCCTCTTTAATGCATAAGCATGTGGCAACAATTATTATTCTCATATGAGATTGAGGATATATGTCCAAAGCTGAAACTTCCACCATGAATCATGGCTTTAGTTAGCGGCCCAAAGTTCTTCTCTAACAACATGCATGCTCCAACCATGAAGGTGGTAGATCTCTCTTGCTTCGAGACAAGACGGACATGCATAGCAACTCACATGATATCCAACAAAGAATAGTTGATGGCGTCCCCGAAACATGGTTATCGCTCAACAAGCAACTTAATAAGAGATAAAGTGCATAAGTACATATTCAATACCACAATAGTTTTTAAGCTATTTGTCCCATGAGCTATATATTGCAAAGGTGAATGATGGAATTTTAAAGGTAGCACTCAAGCAATTTACTTTGGAATGGCGGATAAATACCATGTAGTAGGTAGGTATGGTGGACACAAATGGCATAGTGGTTGGCTCAAGTATTTGGGATGCATGAGAAGTATTCCCTCTCGATACAAGGTTTAGGCTAGCAAGGTTATTTGAAACAAACACAAGGATGAACGGTACAGCAAAACTCACATAAAAGACATATGGTAAACATTATAAGACTCCATACCGTCTTCCTTGTTGTTCAAAACTCAATACTAGATGTTATCTAGACTCTAGAGAAACCAAATATGCAAACCAAATTAGCAAGCTCTAAGCATTTCTTCATTAATGGGTGCAAAGTATATGATGCAAGAGCTTAAACATGAGCACAACAATTGCCAAGTATCACATTATCCAAGACATTATAGCAATTTACTACATGTATCATTTTCCAATTCCAACCATATAACAATTTAACGAAGAAGAAACTTCGCCATGAATACTATGAGTAGAGCCTAAGGACATATTTGTCCATATGAAACAGCGGAGCGTGTCTCTCTCCCATAAAGTGAATGCTAGGATCCATTTTATTCAAACAAAACAAAAAACAAAAACAAACCGACGCTCCAAGCAAAGTACATAAGATGTGGCCGAATAAAAATATAGTTTCGGGGAGGAACCCGATAATGTTGTTGATGAAGAAGGGGATGCCTTGGGCATCCCCAAGCTTAGACGCTTGAGTCTTCTTAGAATATGCAGGGGTGAACCACAGGGGCATCCCCAAGCTTAGAGCTTTCACTCTCCTTGATCATATTGCATCATACTCCTCTCTTGACCCTTGAAAACTTCCTCCACACCAAACTCGAAACAACTCATTAAAGGGTTAGTGCATAATAAAAATTCACATGTTCAGAGGTGACACAATCATTCTTAACACTTCTGGACATTGCATAAAGCTACTGGACATTAGTGGATCAAAGAAATTCATCCAACATAGCAAAAGAAGCAATGCGAAATAAAAGACAGAATCTGTCAAAACAGAAAAGTCCGTAAAGATGGATTTTATTAGGCCACCAGACTTTCTCAAACGAAAATGCTCAAATTGAATGAAAGTTGCGTACATATCTGAGGATCATGCTCGTAAATTGGCGTAATTTTCTGAGCTACCTACAGGGAGATAGACCCAGATTCGTGACAGCAAAGAAATGCTGGAACTGCGCAGTAATCCAAATCTAGTACTTACTTTTCTATCAAAGACTTTACTTGGCACAACAAAACATAAAACTAAGATAAGGAGAGGTTGCTACAGTAGTAAACAACTTCCAAGACACAAATATAAAACAAAAATACTGGAGTAAAAACATGGGTTGTCTCCCATAAGCGCTTTTCTTTAACGCCTTTCAGCTAGGCGCAGAAAGTGTTTATCAAGTATTATCGCAGAATGGAGCATCGATATCATAAGCTCCCCCATTTGCAGTGGTACTAGGGGCTTTGTAAATTTTAGGCCTATAATAATATTTCTTTGGTTTAGGCACTTTAGAGGCATACATAAACTTTTGCTCCTTTCCCACATAAGCTTTCTCTCTAAACTGTAAAGATGAAAAGGTTGAACCCAAGGTTCCCATAGCTTTTTCAAGTTTGCCAATCCTATTAATTTGATTATCATGGTCAACACAAGTTCCTAGGACACTAATTCTTTCATCAATTCCTCCTAAGGATTTATCAAGTTCATCAGTTTTATCAAGTAATATCTCCAACTTAGTTTCAACACTCGGAAAATTTTTCTCTATTGTTTCCAATTTTTTCATAACATCCTCAAGGGAGGTTTCAATTTTAGTTTCATTAACAGGTGGTGTTCCAAATAAACTCTCAATAATGCAGCTAGCTTCTAAAGCGGGAGCACCTAGGAAGTTACCTCCCGCGAGACAATCAAGAACATATCTATTCCAGCTAGAGATACCAACATAAAAATTCCCGAGTAGAATAGTAGTGGAGTGTTTCTTAGTGCACCTATTATGGGCATCACTAATTCTATACCAAGCATCTTTTAAACATTCTCCCCCTTGTTGCTTAAATGAACGAACTTCAACTTCGGGATTACTCATTTTAGCGGTAGTAAATAAAGCAAACTAGATAAAATAAATGCAAGTAAACTAATTTTTTTTGTGTTTTTGATATAGCAAACAAGACAGTAAAACTAGCAACTAATTTTTTTGTGTTTTGATATAATGCAGCAAACAAAGTAGTAAATAAAATAAAGCAAGACAAAAACAAAGTAAAGAGATTAAGAAGTGGAGACTCCCCTTGCAGCGTGTCTTGATCTCCCGGCAACGGCGCCAGAAAATATGCTTGATGGCGTGTATTTCACACGTTCGTTGGGCAACCCCAAGAGGAAGGTATGATGCGCACAGCAGCAAGTTTTCCCTCGGAAAGAAACCAAGGTTTATTGAACCAGGAGGAGCCAAGAAGCACGTTGAAGGTTGATGGCGGCGGGATGTAGTGCGGCGCAACACCAGAGATTCCGGCGCCAACGTGGAACCTGCACAACACAACCAAAGTACTTTGCCCCAACGAAACAGTGAGGTTGTCAATCTCACCGGCTTGCTGTAACAAAGGATTAACCGTATTGTGTGGAAGATGATTGTTTGCAGAGAGAATAGTAAAACAAGTATTGCAGCAGATTTGTATTTCAGTATTAAAGAATGGACCGGGGTCCACAGTTCACTAGAGGTGTCTCTCCCATAAGATAAAAGCATGTTGGGTGAACAAATTACAGTTGGGCAATTGACAAATAGAGAGAGCATAACAATGCACATACATGACATGATAAGTATAGTGAGATTTAATTGGGCATTACGACAAAGTACATAGACCGCCATCCAACTGCATCTATGCCTAAAAAGTCCACCTTCGAGTTATCATCCGAACCCCCTCCGAGTATTAAGTTGCTAACAACAGACAATTGCATTAAGTATGGTGCGTAATGTAATCAACAACTACATCCTCGGACATAGCGCCAATGTTTTATCCCTAGTGGCAACGAGCACAACACAACCTTAGAACTTTCTGTCACTGTCCCAAGTGTCAATGCAGGCATGAACCCACTATCGAGCATAAGTACTCCCTCTTGGAGTTAAAAGTAAAAACTTGGCCAGAGCCTCTACTAGAAACGGAGAGCATGCAAGATCATAAACAACACATGTATAATAACTTGATAATTAACATGACATGGTATTCTCTATCCATCGGATCCCGACAAACACAACATATAGAATTACGGATAGATGATCTTGATCATGTTAGGCAGCTCACAAGATCCAACAATGAAGCACAATGAGGAGAAGACAACCATCTAGCTACTGCTATGGACCCATAGTCCGGGGGTGAACTACTCACTCATCACTCCGGAGGCGACCATGGCGGTGTAGAGTCCTCCGGGAGATGAATCCCCTCTCCGGCGGGGTGCCGGAGGAGATCTCCGATCCCCCGAGATGGGATCGGCGGCGGCGGCGTCTCAGTAAGGTTTTCCGTATCGTGGTTTTTCGCATCAGGGGTTTCGCGACGGAGGCTTTAAGTAGGCGGAAGGGCAGAGTCGGGGGGCTAACGAGGGGCCCACACTATAGGTCGGCGCGGCCAGGGCTTGGGCCGCGCCGCCCTATAGCTTGGCCACCTCGTGGCCCCACTTCGTGTGTTCTTCGGTCTTCTGGAAGCTCCGTGGAAAAATAGGGCCATGGGTCTTTGTTTCGTCCAATTCCGAGAATATTTCGTTACTAGGATTTACGAAACCAAAAACAGCGAGAAAACAGGAACCGCACTTCGGCATCTTGTTAATAGGTTAGTTCCAGAAAATGCACGAATATGACATAAAGTGTGCATAAAACATGTAGGTATCATCAATAATATGGCATAGAACATAAGAAATTATCGATACGTCGGAGACGTATCAAGCCTCTTTCCCGCTTTGGCCATGTTTTCATTGGCGGCCACATAGGAGACGAGATCATCGGAGTTGAGATCGGCACTCTTGGTCATGATTTGCAAGTTGAGTGCAAGGTTGGTGTCTTGTTGCTTGACGGCAATCATAGCAATGACCTTGGACTTTATGAATGCTTCATTCATCTCGAAGCCATCATTGTACTTCTCAACACCAAGTCCCTTGACTCTTACTCTAAGAGCACCAAGCCTAGCGTAGGCATCGGACACGGATTCTCCATCTCGAATCATGAACTGGTGAGCCTCTTGCTTTGCGGTCTCATAAAGAGCTGATTGGATCAAATCGGTTCCCTCTTGGAGTACTACGATCCGATCCCACAACTCTTTAGCGGAGTCGATGTCATTGACTTGATCAAGAAGCTTGCGGTTGATGCCACTTCTAATCTTGTCACGTGCGGAGGCATTGAGTTGACGGTTGTAGAACTCGGTGGAGGTCAACCGAATGGGATCTTGTGGCTCCCGGTATCCATGAACAATGATATCCCATAACTCCACACTGCACTCGCGAATATGAGATTCCATAGAAGATTTCCAAAAAGGAAAGTGAGTTCCATCAAAATGGGGAACATTCCCACTATGGTTTATATGAGGCATGGGTGAAGTGTTTTTGGGATAGTTATGATTAACTTCATGGTAACTCTCTAGAGAGGCCGAAGCCGCACTAGGAGGAGGTCCACTAGTTAATTTCTTAAGCATGGCAGACATTTCGTCATTTGGTTTTGTAGCTCATCCTCCTTTTTCTTCTTCTCGGCATCATATGCCAAGAGTCTAGATTTCATCTCTTTAACCGAAAGGTTAGAGTCGTCATCTAGACCCTCGAAGAGTTTATCCATCTCACTCTTAAGGCGGTGAAGCCCTTAATAAGAGTCCAGGCTCTGATACCAATTGAAAGTATAGAGATGGTAAACCTAGAGGGGGGGTGAATAGGTTTCTACAAGTTTTAATTCTTTCTTTGCAATATTAGGCTTTGCGGAATATAAAGATGAGCCTAATGCAAACTAGGTGAAGCAACCTATATGAGGATACAACTAACTCGAGCACGAAGGCTCTCACGAGCGATTAAATCACAAGTAAGGAGTTCGGTTAGAGATAACCGATAGCACGCGGAGACGAGGATGTATTCCCGTGTTCCCTTGCTTTGCAACAAGGTACGCCACGTTTGGAGGGGTGGAGGTCCCACGAAGGATTCCCCACGCCACGAAGGCTCACCCTATTCTCCGGAGCCTATCCCACGAAGGAATAGCTCACTCACTTGTGGTAGACTTTGAGGTAGCCTCCAAACCTTCACAATCTTGCCCGGAGCAAATCCACAGCCCGGATGCTTCCGGACTCCTCTTGCCCACCTAGGGTTTCCAAGGAACCCTAGGAAGCAAGCTTCTCGATGAATACAAGGGGGAATGAGATTTGGCTTGGTAGAACAGTAGATCGGGTCCTCCTCTAACGTTTCCCCGAAGGGATTTGAGTTTGGGTGGAGGAGGAGGTAGATCTGAGGCTTTTGGTGTTTCTAGCAATGGAGTAAGAGAGAGAGAGAGCTCAAGAACAGCTTGTAGTGTAGTGCCTAACTGTTCAGAGGTAGGAGAAGGCCTATTTATAGTGTTCTTCGAAATATGGCCTTTGGTCACTTGCCACCTCAGCTTTTTCCTCGAGAAACCCGGTTGACCGGGCCATAGACCGGACAGCCCGGTGGTGAGGCCGGTCAGACCGGACCAGTGACCGGACACCCTTTGCTGGTCCTGGAGCTCCTCCGATTGGCGCCCGGTTGGCGACCGGTCGACCGGGCCGTGCGCCGAACTCGCCGGTCTGTAGGCCGGTTGACCGGTCGGCAACCGGATTTGCTGTGTTCTGGTGTAGAGCCCGGTTGGCGGCCGATCGACTGGGTCGTGCGCCGGACTGCCCCGGTTGGCGTCCGGTTGACCGAGCTGTGCGCCGGACAGGCCGGTTGCTGGCCCGGTTGGACCGGGCTGCAGACCGGATTTCTGCTGTAGACCCCTTTTTGATTGTTGTTGAAGTGGGGGGTCTCCTTTAGCCTTCTTGTTCCTTTGATACACCATTTATGCCTCATTGCCTAATACCTGAGATTATCCTTATAAACATATTAGGCCAAATACTCTAGCACAGTGTCATTGTTACCAAAATAATGGATAAGGGTAAAATTGAGGACTTTGAAAGAGGTGATCTAGATCTACGACCTCCACCAATCCATTCCTTCTCTAAGTTAGGGGATCTCTTGGGATCTTAATCTTGGATTCATTGTTTGACCTCTACCATTGTTCTTCCTCTCTAGTTTCTCAATAGGATTTGTTTTGGTGGGATTTGCGAGAGAATGATTTGAGCAGTTTTTTTTGGTTTTTTTGCATTGCATTATGGCATAGTATTGAGCTCTCCATTATGATTTGTTCGAGTGGGATTATGAGCTTGTTATTCTTGGAGGGTGACCTCCTAGTTGGATTGGCAGTTGGTGCTCCGGTGACCTCTTCATGGAAGATTGTGAAGAGGCATGGGCTTCTCCTACGTGGAGCTTGCCATCTCCGGAGTGGAGAAAAATATAGCCATAAGGAAATGAAACTTGTACTTCATGGAATTGCCTCGGAGAAGAAGGTGAGCCTTCATGGCGTTCGGAAGACCTCTATGGTAACCCGCATCTCTCCAACGGATGTACCTTACTTTGTGTAAGGGGCCACGAGAATACATCTTCGTCTTCGCGTGCCTCGATTATCTCTATATCCAAGTTTACTTCTTTGTGATAGCCATCGTGTTTGAATTATTTATATGTTACTTATCACTTGTGAGATATATATTTTGTGTCTATCTTGCTTAGCTCTATTTGTTAGTGCACTTAGTTGAGTCTAGCTTCTTTAAGTTTTATGATTGTAAAATAAATGTTACTAGTTTAAGTTTGCATTCCTACAAGTTAAATCTGTAATTATATGTAAACATATATTTACCTCTGTCTAGGTGACATCTTGTCCTTTCATCGGCCCACCTATGGCGCAGAGGGGCATCATGGCGCTATCATTTTCTTGAAGCATCAAATAGGACCCCCCGTGTATTCCCGCGTGAAATCGTTAAAAAAAGGCCGACCTTCGCGAAGGGAAGACAACTCTCTCCACACGCGACAAGTGGCGTGTTATGGTGCCAGAAAATCCATGGGAAGTGGTCTCCCTACTCACCACGTGTCGCAAGGGGAAGCAAGGTGCGGATGAGGGAGGAGAGAGAAAACAGAGGGGGCGGGGTTGTATCAGTTTTTCCCTTTATTTTCTAGATTCGTTTTTTTCAAAATGAAATATCTTGAGAACTGTAAGTTCAAATTATGATGTGTTTTCACTTTTGAGATCCTCGTGTCGAGATGTTCAAAACTAGATCTCATGTTGATAGGTTTCGGAATACTTTTTTCGTACTTCCTATACTAGTATGGTTGTACTCGTACCTAACTGTGCTCGTGCTTCAACTGATAAGTACTTCTGTTTTTAGTGTATTTGATGCAATTTTTCCCTTTACTCAGTAACTGTACTTGCTCGTGTGCGCTACTATACCTATACTTCTGTACCAGTACTTGCTCGTGTGCGTGACTGTACTTCTGTACTTGTACTTGCTCGTGTGCGTGATTGTACTTCTGTACCAGTACTTACTCGTGTGTGTGACTGTAATTTTGTACACGTACTTGCTCGTGTGCGCGACTGTACTTACATGTACCTATACTCGCTGGTGTGTGGATTTGGACTTGTACTCGCTCGTGTGTGCAATTGTACTTGTGTGTTATTCGTAACTGTACTCTTGTATTATTCGTAACTGTACCCGTGTGGTATATCGCATCTGTACTCGGGTGCTATTCGTGACTGTACTCGTGTATTATTGGCGTTAGTGTATGTGCATGTAGTGACATAAGTGAGTTATAATTGGGAACATGGTTTACACAAAGATATATTTTGGAATATGGTTTCCCACAAACTAATACATAATTTGAACCATGGTTGACACAAATATAAAACATTGCAAAATAACTAAACCTAACTAGTGTTGGCATCGAAGATTTCGTGTGTTCGCTGCCAAGAAAGAACACTCGCAGGCACTCCCAGTCACCCAAACTGGAAAATCCAGCTGTTGACGGTGACCCTGTTGGTTCTTTCGAGGAAGAACAACCGGAAACCTCCGTGCTTATTTTCGCTGCGAAGAAACAACACTCAGTCGTCCTCCTCCTCGGCGTTGTCACCGTGGTAGTGCCGGCGGCAGCGCATCTCGTCGAACACCTTGACGCTCATGTCCCCCTCGCCAAGGTAGGAGAACATGAGCACGAAGCAGGCTTCGAGGTGGTTGTAGCGCGTGAACTTCTCCCATAGACGATGTGGAGGTACATCTTGCCGCGCGCGTCGTAGATCACGTCCACAATCCACCGGCAACAGCCGCAGGCAGCCTCCCGTAGATGCAGCGAGCCTGGCTCATCGCCGGCGATGAAGTCGGCTAACATGTCTGGCAGCCTCTAGATGCCGTGTGGGTCGCCCTTGAGGACGACGACGAACTCGAACAACACTTGCCAATCCTCCTCCTGCAGGTCCGACGATGAAGACGACGGCGTCGCAGGCGCCGGCGAGCGTGCAGCTCTGCCGCGGCCACGGCCACGACCACGACCGCGACCACGGCCGCGACCTCGTCCTCCACCTCTACCAGCCATGGCATCGACTCTTGAGATGGTGGCGGCTAGGGTTGGGGAGAGAGGCGCTAGGGTTTGTGTGTGAGAGGGACGATGAGAGGCGGCCCTTTTTTTATAGGCCGAAGGGAGGTGGGGGAGCGGTGGCGCTCATTAACGCCGACACACAGAGCTAGGTGCGACGAGACGCTTCGCTGCGCCTCTGCGGAAACTGCACCGTCGCTGCGCACCAATAACTTCCGTCGCGAGGTAGGCGATGGTTAGGTTAAACTTCAATATGTGCCGCTGATGCATCGGGCCTGCCACATCTTGTAAGGGTAAGATGCAATAATCATAGGAGGGAAGAAGAGAAAGCAAGATTAAAGGGTTCAATTGTGGTAAAAAACATGCTCAAGAAACCTAGCTAAACAATGGCGAAGAAACCCCTTTATAGGAAAAGCAAATTGACTGTTTGGGCCAAAAACGAGCATACCAGTCAAGATTGGCGAAAATTCCGGTTCACCGGTTTCCATGACAGAATGTCCAGCAAACCGCAAATCCTGAGCTAGAATGCCTTAGTGTATAGTGCTTTGGCATATACCGAAAATTTTGGCGGTTGTCGGTTTATTTCGGTGGTGAGCCCAAATGTGTCGTATGCACGCTAGTTCCGTTGAAGCTAACGAAAACTATGATAGCTTCTGGGCCCGGGCTCCGATTTTAGCAAACTTGAGATTTTTGAAAAGCTAAGAGCAACAAGCTCTATCTAATAGAGTCTATAGCCCCAATAAAGATAAAGGGGTAAAATACGAAATAAGGAGCGGTATGAAACCTCCCTAAAAGAAGAACTAGTAAAACCTCCAAACTCGGAAACATATAAGGAATATGCATACAAATCTTTTTTCGATGAACTTGGGTTCGTTGAAGAGCTAGCAACAAGATCAGGAACCTCACACCAAGAAACACCAAGAAGCAGCAAGAATAAGGGGATGCAAAGTATGCAAAGGGTTGAGCAACCTAAGATGATGTTATCAAGTTACCCAAATGAAAAAATCTCTTGATAGTGCGGCTATCTATCCTATAACCCAGACTCCCAATAACCACCTTGAGACCGGTGAAAGGAAAACTTAGAAAGGTCATACCTTTTCCTTTTGCATCCCGCTTGACCTTGATGATGACGCTTCATGCTTCATTCAAGATGGAATACTTCACTTGATCATTGTTGCTTCGTGAAGACTCATATTTTTCTCCCTGATGATGCTGTTGGCGTGGTAGTAGTTAATACACGTCCGTTGGGAACCCCAAGAGGAAGGTGTGATGCGTACAACAGCGAGTTTTCCCTCAGTATGAAACCAAGGTTATCGAACCAGTAGGAGTCAAGGAACACGTGAAGGTTGTTGGTGACGGAGTGTAGTGCGGCGCAACACCAGGGATTCCGGCGCCAACGTGGAACCTGCACAACACAATCAAAGTACTTTGCCCCAACGTAACAGTGAGGTTGTCAATCTCACCGGCTTGCTGTAAACAAAGGATTAAACGTATTGTGTGGAAGATGATGTTTGTTTGCGAAGAACAGTAAAGAACAAGTATTGCAGTAGATTGTATTTCAGATGTAAAGAATGGACCGGGGTCCACAGTTCACTAGTGGTGTCTCTCCCATAAGATAAATAGCATGTTGGGTGAACAAATTACAGTTGGGCAATTGACAAATAAAGAAGGCATAACAATGCACATACATATATCATGATGAGTACTATGAGATTTAATCAGGGCATTACGACAAAGTATACATAGACCGCTATCCAGCATGCATCTATGCCTAAAAAGTCCACCTTCAGGTTATCATCCGAACCCCTTCCAGTATTAAGTTGCAAACAACATACAATTGCATTAAGTATGGTGCGTAATGTAATCAACACAAATATCCTTAGACAAAGCATCGATGTTTTATCCCTAGTGGCAACAACACATCCACAACCTTAGAACTTTACGTCACTTGTCCGCAGTTTAATGGAGGCATGAACCCACTATCGAGCATAAATACTCCCTCTTGGAGTCACAAGTATCAACTTGGCCGAGCCTCTACTAGCAACGGAGAGCATGCAAGAACATAAACAACATATATGATAGATTGATAATCAACTTGACATACTATTCAATATTCATCGGATCCCAACAAACACAACATGTAGGATTACAAATAGATGATCTTGATCATGATAGGCAGCTCACAAGATCTAACATGATAGCACAATGAGGAGAAGACAACCATCTAGCTACTGCTATGGACCCATAGTCCGAGGGTGAACTACTCACACATCGATCCGGAGGCAATCATGGCGATGAAGAGACCTCCGGGAGATGATTCCCCTCTCCGGCAGGGTGCCGGAGGCGATCTCCTGAATCCCCCGAGATGGGATTGGCGGCGGCGGCGTCTCTGGAAGGTTTTCCGTATCGTGGCTCTCGGTACTGGGGTATTCGCGACGAAGGCTTTAAGTAGGCGGAAGGGCAGAGTCGGGGGCATCACGAGGGGCCCACACGCTAGGGCTGCGCGGCCAAGACCTGGGCCGCGCCGCCCTAGTGTGGCGTCGCCTCATCGCCCCGCTTCGTATCTCCCTCGATCTTCTGGAAGGTTCGTGGAAAAATAAGACCCTGGGCGTTGATTTCGTCCAATTCCGAGAATATTTCCTTACTAGGATTTCTGAAACCAAAAACAGCAGAAAACAACAACTGGCTCTTCGGCATCTCATCAATAGGTTAGTGCCGGAAAATGCATAATAATGACATATAATGTGTATAAAACATGTGAGTATCATCATAAAAGTAGCATGGAACATAAGAAATTATAGATACGTTTGGGACGTATCAGATGACCACCAAGAGCACAAAATCGTTTAAGAACGTTTCGGTGGAAGTATTAATTCCTGTTTTGTAGCAATCCCAACAAAGAGCCGAAACATAATTGTTTTATAAGTGTTTCTGTCGCACCCAAGGTGCCACATGTATTTACTTTTTTAGGAAAACAGATGTATAATGAGCCCTAAGGTGTCACAAGTCTTGAGTAAACTGACTACAAGTAATAAAATGGTAAAAGGATGAATAATGAGTATGGTTGAATACGATCTAGTAAAATAAAGTACGAAAGTAATAACATAAACAGTAAATGATTACGAGAGTTATTTTGAATTCCTGCAGATGACAAGTTAGGCGTCGAGAGGTTCAGTTCATGGTGATAGTGAATGTGCCAAATGGAATAAATGGGGTAAGTGTACTATGAAATTATAATATTATGATATGAGTAGGCAATCAACCCATAAATAGTCAAGACAACTCTTGGTATATTTCATCTGACTTCATTAGTTATGTTACCTTTTACGACAAGCCATGCATGGTCAGCGCAACAATAATGGTCTAGAGAATGGATCAATGCAATATGCTTTATGGTTCCTTATTATCCCCAAGTCATACTGGATCAACTCTAAGGTCTACCATGTCACTCGGAGGTCACGGAAGCTCTAGTAAACAAGATCGTCCATGTGGAGTTCTCTCAGTCATGTTGTCGCGGCCTTTAAATTAGACAACGAGCATTATGAATAACAAGCAATCAAAGCACTCATAATAATAATGGTACATATTTTGGCACATTATAATAGAGTATGCAATGGAAATGGAAATGAAATAATATTTTTGTTTTATCTCTGTGAATCGAAGCACAAAGAAAGTGGAAATGGAAAAATGAAAGCTAGAGATGTTAAACTGTAGATGGAGATGGGGGTTGGTGAACAAAGTAGAGGGGTAGGAATACGGATGCTCTATAGACCGTACGAGAGCGGTAAGGCTGCAACCGATAGTGTGTGGATGGAGATGAGACTGATAACATATGGCGTTCACCAAATTAAAACTTCATAGAGAAGTGAGACTAATTGGGAGAAAGAAGATGCGTCTTTTGAGTTAACCAGGAGAAACAATGAAAAAGAGTGAGAGGAGAGATCGAATGCACATAGTAGGGGAAAAGTGTCAACGACATGGACTAAAGCGGACACATGGACGCTATGTTATTGGAGGAATACGAGGAAACAAACAACCATCCAACCTGCAATAAAAGAAAATAATATTAGTAAATATGGTTGGTCAGTTGTCCGGTTTCAAACTATATGGAGGGTTGCTACATGCACGGTACACAGTCATTTCTAAGCAAGGACACAATCGCAATGACGCTACCAAGGCGAGCCGAGCGTCGGAACGACACACGCTCGCAAGGCTGATGGCACAATGAGACTTTGCTAACCCTTCTAGTCGCAAGAGCCAAGGCAACACAGGAACCAGAGCAGCACACACGCTCGCACCACCACAACCCATCCCGCCCGTGGCCGACTAGATCCTTACCTGAAGATCTCCGTGTTGCGTCATTAAACGATTCTTTCTCTCCTCCTCTAATGCTCGCAATCGGAAGGTAGCCCATCACACATGCTCATCGGTGAGTCGATGATGGCAACAATGTTGACTACGCTGTGAGTGTTCCAATTATTTTCACCTTTTAATTTTTCCCCAGATGTCAGTGAGAATCCTTAATCTATCAATCGATTCACTGTTAGATTTCATTGATCGAATTATGAAACAATAGACATTAGAATTTTTTTGGTTCGGTTGAGACATTGTAGTTGATAGCGACCATCATGATTTGGTTATGTGTTGAATTTCACACAATAAAACTATAAGTTGCTATAATTTGTTGTCTAACATAATTGAAACCTTTTCACTCCTATGAGTTTCTATAGGTTGATTGATGTTGTTGTAAACTTTTGTGCCTTGCGTGTTGTGTAAGATTTTTGTATCACTCCACATACCCCATTTGAAAATCATAGTTCCCTTGGTGTTCATATTTAGGTTGTTTCTCAGTTGGAACGAAGAGAACAAAGAAAAAGAAGATTCGACATAAAGATCGGGGTGTGGCTTCAACGAGCCTTTCTAACCTCCTCGGGCTCTCACATTTGGTAGGAAGCCATACACCCATGTTCGCTGGCGGGTCGACAATGTGAGTGTTCCAATTATTTCGAACTTCTGATTTGGGAATCCTTAACCTATTGATTCATTGGCTTTTACCATTGATTGAATTTATGCTACAATTTGCATTACTTTGTAGATTGATACGTCTCCGACGTATCGATAATTTCTTATGTTCCATGCCACATTATTGATGATATCTACATGTTTTATGCATACTTTATGTCATATTTATGCATTTTCCGGCACTAACCTATTAACGAGATGCCGAAGAGCCGGTTGTTGTTTTCTCGCTGTTTTTGGTTTCAGAAATCCTAGTAAGGAAATATTCTCGGAATTGGACGAAATCAACGCCCAGGGTCCTATTTTTGCACGAAGCTTCCAGAAGACCGGAGGACTTACAAAGTGGGGCCACGAGGTGGCGACACAACAGGGCGGCGCGGCCTGGGCCTTGGCCGCGCGGCCCTGGTGTGTGGGCCCCTCGTGACGCCCCTTTACCTGCCCTTCCGCCTACATATAGTCTTCAACGCGAAACCCCCAGTACCGAGAGCCACGATACGGAAAACCTTCCAGAGACGCCACCGCCGCCAATCCCATCTCGGGGGATTCAGGAGATCGCCTCCGGCACCCTGCCGGAGAGGGGAATCATCTCCCGGAGGACTCTTCACCGCCATGGTCGCCTCCGGAGTGATGAGTGAGTAGTTCACCCCTAGACTATGGGTCCATAGCAGTAGCTAGATGGTCGTCTTCTCCTTATGTGCTTCATTGTCGGATCTTGTGAGCTGCCTAACATGATCAAGATCATCTATCTGTAATGCTATATGTTGTGTTTGTTGGGATCCGATGGATAGAGAATACTATGTTATGTTGATTATTAATCTATTACCTATGTGTTGTTTATGATCTTGCATGCTCTCCGTTATTAGTAGAGGCTCTGCCAAGTTTTTACTCTTAACTCCAAGAGGGAGTATTTATGCTCGATAGTGGTTTCATGCCTCCATTAAATCTGGGACGAGTGATGAGAAAGTTCTAAGGTTGTGGATGTGTCTGTTGCCACTAGGGATAAAACATTGATGCTATGTCCGAGGATGTAGTTATTGATTACATTACGCACCATACTTAATGCAATTGTCTGTTGTTTGCAACTTAATACTGGAAGGGGTTCGGATGATAACCTGAAGGTGGACTTTTTAGGCATAGATGCATGCTGGATAGCGGTCTATGTACTTTGTCGTAATGCCCAATTAAATCTCACTATACTCATCATATCATGTATGCATGGTCATGCCCTCTCTATTTGTCAATTGCCCAACTGTAATTTGTTCACCCAACATGCTATTTATCTTATGGGAGAGACACCTCTAGTGAATTGTGGACCCCGGTCCATTCTTTTACATCGAATACAATCTACTGCAATACTTGTTCTACTATTTTCTGCAAACAATCATCATCCACACTATACATCT
>NC_061511.1:92593556-92651318 GCF_022539505.1 Lolium rigidum | reverse complement strand
CATATTACACTTGTTATATTACGTTACATTGACAATATCCATGAGATATACAGAGTTATAAGTTGAAAGCAAGCTGCTGAAACTTAATCTTCCTTTGTGTTGCTTCAATACCTTTACTTTGATTTATTGCTTTATGAGTTAACTCTTATGCAAGACTTATTGATGCTTGTCTTGAAAGTACTATCCATGAAAAGTCTTTGCTTTATGATTCATTGGTTTACTCATGTCATTACCATTGTTTTGATCGCTGCATTCATTACATATGCTTACAATAGTATGATCAAGGTTATGGTGGCATGTCACTCCAGAAATTATCTTTGTTATCGTTTACCTGCTCGGGACGAGCAGGAACTAAGCTTGGGGATGCTGATGCGTCTCCGACGTATCGATAATTTCTTATGTTCCATGCCACATTATTGATGATATCTACATGTTTTATGCATACTTTATGTCATATTTATGCATTTTCCGTCACTAACCTATTAACGAGATGCCGAAGAGCCAGTTGCTGTTTTCTGCTGTTTTTGGTTTCAGAAATCCTAGTAAGGAAATATTCTCGGAATTGGACGAAATCAACGCCCAGGGTCCTACTTTTGCACGAAGCTTCCAGAAGACCGGAGGACTTACGAAGTGGGGCCACGAGGTGGCGACACAACAGGGCGGCGCGGCCTGGGCCTTGGCCGCGCGGCCCTGGTGTGTGGGCCCCTCGTGACGCCCCTTTACCTGCCCTTCCGCCTACATATAATTTTCGTCGCGAAACCCCCAGTACCGAGAGCCACGATACGGAAAACCTTCCAGAGACGCCGCCGCCGCCAATCCCATCTCGGGGGATTCAGGAGATCGCTTCCGGCACCCTGCCGGAGAGGGGAATCATCTCCCGGAGGACTCTTCACCGCCATGGTCGCCTCGGAGTGATGTGTGAGTAGTTCACCCCTGGACTATGGGTCCATAGCAGTAGCTAGATGGTCGTCTTCTCCTAATGTGCTTCATTGTCGGATCTTGTGAGCTGCCTAACATGATCAAGATCATCTATCCGTAATGCTATATGTTGTGTTTGTTGGGATCCGATGGATAGAGAATACTATGTTATGTTGATTATTAATCTATTACCTATGTGTTGTTTATGATCTTGCATGCTCTCTCGTTATTAGTAGAGGCTCCGGCCAAGTTTTTACTCTTAACTCCAAGAGGGAGTATTTATGCTCGATAGTGGGTTCATGCCTCCATTAAATCCGGGACGAGTGACGAAAGTTCTAAGGTTGTGGATGTGCTATTGCCACTAGGGATAAAACATTGATGCTATGTCCGAGGATGTAGTTATTGATTACATTACGCACCATACTTAATGCAATTGTCACTTGTTTGCAACTTAATACTGGAAGGGGTTCGGATGATAACCTGAAGGTGGACTTTTTAGGAATAGATGCATGCTGGATAGAGGTCTATGTACTTTGTCGTAATGCCCAATTAAATCTCACTATACTCATCATATCATGTATGTGCATGGTCATGCCCTCTCTATTTGTCAATTGCCCAAATGTAATTTGTTCACCCAACATGCTATTTATCTTATGGGAGAGACACCTCTAGTGAGCTCGTGGACCCTGGTCCATTCTTTTACATCGAATACAATCTACTCGCAATACTTGTTCTCATCGTTTCTGCAAACAATCATCATCCACACTATACATCTAATCCTTTGTTACAACAAGCCGGTGAGATTGACAACCTCACTGTTTCGTTGGGGCAAAGTACTTTGGTTGTGTTGTGCAGGTTCCACGTTGGCGCCGGAATCCATGGTGTTGCGCCGCACTACATCCCGCCGCCATCAACCTTCGACGTGCTTCTTGACTCCTACTGGTTCGATAAACCTTGGTTTCTTACTGAGGGAAACTTGCTGCTGTACGCATCACACCTTCCACTTGGGGTTCCCAACGGGCGTGTGCTTTACGCGTCATCATAGATTCATGTGGTGACCCTGCATACTACTGCATGTTGTAGTATGCCAATCGTTGATATAACATTCACGAAGTACCAATCCGCAAAATATTACATCCCTCAGAGTAGTACAACAGAACATAGCAGGTCCACAACTCATTCATTTATTATTACAAGCAACATATACATGTCATCTCGGAGTTCCTCTTGGGTCCTAAGAGGAATACTCCTGGGTTCGAGGTGAACCCGACTCAACTTACAACATAGAAGTCTTACTAGGTTATACATTTATTCTCAACGAGCAGTTAAATACTAAGAGTTCGCACTGCTCGGATACTACTACTATCGGATAGTCTATGCTTGATCTCCTCCGGAACCCTCCCCGGTTCCGTAGACGATGAGGTAGTCAACTCCTTCTATACCTCCAGAGAGGTCTGGTTCTTCATAGCAGATGTCTTCTGCTCCTTCGGGGTCGTTGTTGTCCTCCTCAAGTCTATTCAGACAATCTAAGCAGGGGATTTAAGAGTGGTATGAGTACGAGCGTACTCAACAAGTTCATTATAGAAAAGAGGTGTTTAATGCACTAGCTACGATATCAGACCAGAAATTCTAATACCAATGCAGGTTTTGGTAATCATTTCTTCAAGAGGTTGCTTTTTATTCAGAAGAACTATGTTCGTCAGCCTTCACCGGTTTACTAGAACTTCATGGAGTTCCTTTCTGGCAGCGTTCGCAGTTCCAAATCCCGGAACAGGGAGTGACAGGTCACGATTCATTACACTCTGCAGAGGTGTGTTGCTTTACCCGTAAGAGATCTTAACCTTGGTGCCAACCTGGCAGCTTTCCCGTACACACTACCTTTGGTGTGAGGCCCGGTATAAGGTCATAGCCAATCATATTCCTCCGCTACCTCGCACACCCACCCTTTGTTTCATCCCCGACCCTGGGTCCTCGCCGGTGTACCTATACCAATTAAGGATGGCCCCCGACCACGGCAACAATCTGGGATCGAACCAAACTCCTTCGCCGGTAGATGCAACCCCTCATAGACCGCAATACCGTGGGGAACTTATGGCTTCCCCAGCCTACCGCCTGCTCCTCGGGCGACAAGTGTCTACGGACAATGCCGTGGGGAACTTATGGCTTCCCCAGCCTACCGCTTGCCCCCTTGGAATACAAGTGTCTACGGTAGAGCGCGTCCGTTGATGTACAAGAGGTGGAAATACGATTGACTATTCCGTCCCACTCCAGATCTTATGATTAACACGGTTTTTACGGCACAAGAATCACTGGACGACATTTGTTGTTTAATCCTAGATGGATATAAACCCTTGCAATGGAACCTCCACCATATCAACAAAATCCATGGTTCCATTTCCCACCACTTAGTCATATTCATAGTTATGAAAATAGTGGTTTTGCTTTTTATGCAATAGTGATAAACATAGTACTTTGCAAGTAATTTGGTAAAAATACTCAAATGACATGAGCAAGTGATGAACTTGCCTGAACACTGCAAAGTGTTGCAGTTGGATGGTGTGGACTGACCCTTGTCCTCTGTTGCTGAAAAATAGCATCATTGTCCGATAAGGGCAATGGTTAAAGAAGCAATTATGCATGATTCAGCTTTTAGGGTTTGTTCCCCCCTTTTCCGATGCTTATTATTTCATGTAAGAGGTGAATACTAAGAATGATTTAGGGATACTCTGTTTAGGATAAAGTACTACCTTGAAATGTTGTCAAGGTGTTTTTAAAGTCCAAAAGTATTTATGGACTTATTTTATCACTAAAAATAGGGTGGGTTATTTTACTGAATTAAATATTCATCAAATTATGACTTATTTTTATTTGTATTCAAAAATTCCTTTTTATATTTTATTCTGATAGAGAATTTTATGCTGAGCTGTTTTCATATTTTTAATTATTTTTTTAGAGCTTTTATTTTTTTTATAAAATTCTTAGAAACATTCACTTAAATGGGTATTTTGGAAATGTCCAAAATGCCCCTCAGGCCCACCTGTCAGGCGGCCGAGCTGGTTAGGTTGGACCAGCCCACTGGGCTCGGTCCAACCGACCCAGTCGCATCGTCTCCTCGCCGCTTCCTGTGACGAGATGGTGCGGATCTGGACTACCTCTCAACGGAGGACATGATGGTCCGCGTCGATCTGACGCCCTCGTCCTCGTTTGCACGCCACTGAACCTCCTGTGCGCCTGGTATTCGGGTTCACCGCCGCCGCGCGTTGGAGATGCCGTGGACCTTCCTCCTGGCGCTCCCCTGGGCGCGTGGTGCTACGCTGGGGTGCTGTGGTGGTCGCCGTGGCTTGGCTTGGCCAGGCCTGGTGCCGCCGTGTGCCCTAGCGTGCGCCGCCATGGCCGCCATGGCCGTGTCGACCATCTCCTCCCCGGTAAGTGCTCCTCCTTCTCCTCTGCTACCTGCTCTACCTCTTCTCCTTCCTCTGGATGCCCTGGAATCCATCTTGTTGTGTGATGCGTGCAGTTGACACACGTCCGTTGGGAACCCCAAGAGGAAGGTGTGATGCGTACAGTAGCAAGTTTTCCCTCAGAAAGAAACCAAGGTTTATCGAACCAGTAGGAGCCAAGAGCACGTTGAAGGTTGATGGTGGCGGAGTGTAGTGCGGCGCAACACCAGGGATTCCGGCGCCAGCGTGGAACCTGCACAACACAATCAAAGTACTTTGCCCCAACGTAACAGTGAGGTTGTCAATCTCACCAGCTTGCTGTAAACAAAGGATTAAACGTATTGTGTGGAAGATGATGATTGTTTGCGAAGAACGAGTAAAGAACAATTGCGGTAGATTGTATTTCAGATGTAAAGAATAGGACCGGGCTCCACGAGTTCACTAGTGGTGTCTCTCCCATAAGATAAACGAATGCTTGGGTGAACAAATTACGAGTTGGGCAATTGACAAATAAAGAAGGCATAACAATGCACATACATATATCATGATGAGTACTATGAGATTTAATCGGGGCATTACGACAAAGTACATAGACCGCTATCCAACATGCATCTATGCCTAAAAAGTCCACCTTCAGGTTATCATCCGAACCCCTCCGAGTATTAAGTTGCAAACAACGAGAAAATTGCATTAAGTATGGTGCGTAATGTAATCAACACAAATATCCTTAGACAAAGCATCGATGTTTTATCCCTAGTGGCAACGAGCACATCCACAACCTTAGAACTTTACGTCACCTGTCCCAGATTTAATGGAGGCATGAACCCACTATCGAGCATAAATACTCCCTCTTGGAGTCACAAGTATCAACTTGGCCGAGCCTCTACTAGCAACGGAGAGCATGCAAGAACATAAATAACATATATGATAGATTGATAATCAACTTGACATAGTATTCAATATTCATCGGATCCCAACAAACACAACATGAAGGATTACAAATAGATGATCTTGATCATGATAGGCAGCTCTCAAGATCTAACATGATAGCTCAATGGGGAGAAGACGACCATCTAGCTACTGGCTATGGACCCATAGTCCAGGGGTGAACTACTCACACATCGATCCGGAGGCGATCATGGCGATGAAGAGACCTCCGGGAGATGATTCCCCTCTCCGGCGGGGTGCCGGAGGCGATCTCCTCGAATCCCCGAGATGGGATTGGCGGCGGCGGCGTCTCTGGAAGGTTTTCCGTATCGTGGCTCTCGGTACTGGGGGTTTCGCGACGAAGACTATATGTAGGCGGAAGGGCAGAGTCGGGAGAGTCACGGGGGCCCCACACGCTAGGGCCGCGCGGGCCCCCTCTAGGCCGCGCCGCCCTAGTGTGGCGGCGCCCCGTGGCCCCACTTCGTCTCCCCTCCGGTCTTCTGGAAGCTTCGTGGAAAAAATAGGCCCACGGGCGTTGATTTCGTCCAATTCCGAGAATATTTCCTTACTAGGATTTCGAAACCAAAAACAGCAGAAAACAGACAACTGGCTCTTCGGCATGTCGTCAATAGGTTAGTGCCTGGAAAAATGCATAAATATGACATATAATGTGTATAAAACATGTGAGTATCATCATAAAAGTAGCATGGAACATAAGAAATTATAGATACTTTTGGGACGTATCAAGCATCCCCAAGCTTAGTTCCTACTTGCCCTCGAGTAGGTAAACGATAACAAAGATAATTTCTAAAGTGACATGCTATCATAATCTTGATCATACTATTGTAAAGCATATGAGATGAATGCAGCGATTCGAAGCAATGATGAAGATAATGAGTAAACTAATGAATCATATAGCAAAGACTTTTCATGAATAATACTTTCAAGACAAGCATCAATAAGACTTGCATAAGAGTTACTCATAAAGCAATAAATTCAAAGTAAAAGCATTGAAGCAACACAAAGGAAGATAAAGTTTCAGCGGTTGCTTTCAACTTCAACATGTATATCTCATGGATAATTGTCAACACAAAGCAATATAACAAGTGCAATAAGTAAACATGTAAGAATCAATGCACACAGTTGATACAAGTGTTTGCTTCTAAGATAGAAAGAATAGGCAAACTGACTCAACAATAAAGTAAAAGATAGGCCCTTCGCGAGAGGAAGCATTGATTACTATATTTGTGCTAGAGCTTTTCATTTTGAAAACAAGAAACAATTTTGTCAACGGTAGTAATAAAGCATATGAGTTATGTATAAGACATCTTATAAGTTGCAAGCCTCATGCATAGTATACTAATAGTGCTCGCACCTTGTCCTAATTAGCTTGGGTTAACACGGATTATCATTGCATAGCATATGTTTCAACCAAGTGTCAAAAGGGGTACCTCTATGCCGCCTGTACAAAGGTCTAAGGAGAAAGCTCGCATTGGATTTCTCGCTTTTGATTATTCTCAACTTAGACATCCATACCGGGACAACATAGACAACAGATAATGGACTCCTCTTTAATGCATAAGCATTTAACAACGATTATTATTCTCATAAGAGATTGAGGATTAGCTGTCCATACTTGAAACTTCCACCATGAATCATGGCTTTAGTTAGCGGCCCAATGTTCTTCTCTAACGGTATGCATACTCAAACCATTTGATTGTGAAAACCTCCCTTACTTCGGACAAGACGAACATGCATAGCAACTCACATGATATTCAACAAAGGTAAAAGAGTTGATGGCGTCCCCGGAAAACATGGTTACCGCTCAACAAGCAACTTACTAAGAAATAAGACACATAAGTTCATATTCTTCACCACGATAGTTTTTAAGCTATTTTATCCCATGAGCTATATATTGCAAAGGTAAAGAATAGAAATTTTAAAGGTAGCACTCAAGTAATGTACTTTGGAATGGCGGAGAAATACCATGTGGTGGGTAGGTATGGTGGACACAAATGGCATGGTTATTGGCTCAAGGATTTGGATGCACGAGAAGAATTCCTCTCAATACAAGGCTAGGCTAGCAAGGTTGTTTGAAGCAAACTCAAGTATAAAAGGTGCAGCAAAGCTCACATATGAACATATTGTAACTATTATAAGACTTTACATTGTCTCCTTGTTGTTCAAACACCTCAACCGGAAAATATCTAGACTCTAGAGATCAATCATGCAAACCAAATTTTAACAAGCTCTATGTAGTTATTCATTAATGAGTACAAGGTACATGATGCAAGAGCTTAAACAAGATCTATATGAGCACAACAATTTCCAAGTATCACATTATTCAAGACATTAGACCATTTACCACATGCGGCATTTTCCGTTTCCAACCATATAACAATGAATGAAGTAGTTCAATTTTCGCAATGAACATTAAAGATGAAGCTAAGAACACATGTGTTCATACGAAACAGCGGAGCGTGTCTCTCTACCAAACAAAGAATGCTAGGATCCGATTTTATTCAAACAAAAAACAAAAACAAAAACAAACAGACGCTCCAAGTAAAGCACATAAGATGTGACGGAATAAAAATATAGTTTCACTAGAGGAACTCCGATAAGTTGTCGATGAAGAAGGGATGCCTTGGGAATACCCAAGCTTAGACGCTTGAGTATTCTTAAAATATGCAGGGATGAACCACGGGGGCATCCCCAAGCTTTGACTTTTCACTCTTCTTGATCATATTGTATCATCCACCTCTCTTGACCCTTGAAAACTTCCTCCACACCAAACTCGAAACAAACTCATTAGAGGGTCGAGTGCATAATTCATATATTCAGAGGTGACATAATCATTCTTAACACTTCTGGACATTGCACAAAGCTACTGAAAGTTAATGGAACAAATAAATCCATCAAACATAGCAAAACAGGCAATGCGAAATAAAAGGCAGAATCTGTCAAAACGTAAACAGTCCGTAAAGACGAATTTTTAAGAGGCACCAGACTTGCTCAGATGAAAATGCCCAAATTGAATGAAAGTTGCGTAAATATCCGAGGATCACGCACGTAAATTGGCAGATTTTTATAAATTTTCTACGAGAGACTACTTGCTCAAATTCGTGACAGCAAGAAATCTGTTCTGCGCAGCAATCCAAATCTAGTATTGACTTTACTATCAAAGACTTTACTTGGCACAACAATGCAATAAAATAAAGATAAGGAGAGGTTGCTACAGTAATAACAACTTCCAAGACTCAAATATAAAATAAAGTGCAGAAGTAAAATAATGGGTTGTCTCCCATAAGCGCTTTTCTTTAACGCCTTTCAGCTAGGCGCAGAAAGTGTGAATCAAGTATTATCAAGAGATGAAGCATCAACATTACCTCGGGCTTTACGCCTACCCTTCTTATTCTTTTTCTTACTCTTTGGTTTAGGGAATACATGTCTACCTCCCGGTGTAGAGGTGAATTTTAGGGTGCCTTCTCCCACATCTATGATTGCTCCCAATAGTTTCGGCGAGGATCTTCCGAGTGTGATTTGTCCTGTTCCTACACATTCAATAACAAGATAATCAGTGGATACTGTTCTTCCAAGAATGGTTGTATGCACACCCTCGGCTATTCCCTTATGAATTAGAACAAAGTTATCAATAAGAGTTATTCTTTCTCCCCCTTCAGCGAGTCCCCAAAGTGTCAAAGATTCATAGATACTCTTAGGCATAAGGCAAAATTTAGATATAATATCACAATGGGCATGAAAAGTTTCACCACCAATAACAACTTTAATAGTAGGGTCCCATATTGAAGGTTCAGAGTTCACTAAAACTTGATCAAGACGGTTACGAACATAACTATAATTTTCTTTCAAGCAAGATGCACTTGTCTCAGGAGTGTTTAATCTATTATAAATGCTAATAAGAGCTGAATCAAAGTTATTAGCTAAACTATATGATGCAACCAAATTTTTTATGGCATTAAAAGCTTGATCACCGTTGCAATGAAGGAAATCTCCTCCCACTACAACATCCAAGGAATATCTATAGCGAATCATAAGCCCAAAATAAAAGTTACTAAGGAGCAACCTTAGAGTCATTTGAGGTTCAGTTTTACGATAAGAATCAAAAATTCTAGACCAAGCATCTTTAAAACTCTCCTCATCCCCTTGTTTAAAAGTGAAGACTAATTCCTCAGGTGAAGAAGTAACAGGTACAGAGCTAGACATGATAACAGAAGTAAAAATGCAGGTAACTAATTTTTTTGTGTTTTTGATATGGAGAACAAGACAATAAATAAAGTAAAACTAGCAACTAATTTTTTTTTGTGTTTTTGATATAAGAGCAAACAAAGCAGTAAATAAAGTAAAGTAAAGCAAGACAAAAACAAAGTAAAGAGATTGGAAGTGCAGACTCCCCTTGCAGCGTGTCTTGATCTCCCCGGCAACGGCGCCATAAAAAGAGCTTGATGCGTGCAGTTGACACACGTCCGTTGGGAACCCCAAGAGGAAGGTGTGATGCGTACAGTAGCAAGTTTTCCCTCAGAAAGAAACCAAGGTTTATCGAACCGGTAGGAGCCAAGAAGCACGTTGAAGGTTGATGGTGGCGGAGTGTAGTGCGGCGCAACACCAGGGATTCCGGCGCCAACGTGGAACCTGCACAACACAATCAAAGTACTTTGCCCCAACGTAACAGTGAGGTTGTTAATCTCACCGGCTTGCTGTAAACAAAGGATTAAACGTATTGTGTGGAAGATGATGATTGTTTGCGAAGAACAGTAAAGAACAATTGCGATGAGATTGTATTTCGGATGTAAAGAATAGGACCGGGGTCCACAGTTCACTAGTGGTGTCTCTCCCATAAGATAAACAGATGTTGGGTGAACAAATTACGAGTTGGGCAATTGACAAATAAAGAAGGCATAACAATGCACATACATATATCATGATGAGTACTATGAAATTTAATCGGGGCATTACGACAAAGTACATAGACCGCTATCCAACATGCATCTATGCCTAAAAAGTCCACCTTCAAGGTTATCATACGAACCCCTCCGGTATTAAGTTGCAAACAACGAGACAATTGCATTAAGTATGGTGCGTAATGTAATCAACACAAATATCCTTAGACAAAGCATCGATGTTTTATCCCTAGTGGCAACAAGCACATCCACAACCTTAGAACTTTTCGTCACCGTCCCGCATTTAATGGAGGCATGAACCCACTATCGAGCATAAATACTCCCTCTTGGAGTCACAAGTATCAACTTGGCCGAGCCTCTACTAGCAACGGAGAGCATGCAAGAACATAAATAACATATATGATAGATTGATAATCAACTTGACATAGTATTCAATATTCATCGGATCCCAACAAACACAACATGAAGGATTACAAATAGATGATCTTGATCATGATAGGCAGCTCACAAGATCTAACATGATAGCTCAATGGGGAGAAGACGACCATCTAGCTACTGCTATGGACCCATAGTCCAGGGGTGAACTACTCACACATCGATCCGGAGGCGATCATGGCGATGAAGAGACCTCCGGGAGATGATTCCCCTCTCCGGCAGGGTGCCGGAGGCAATCTCCTGAATCCCCCGAGATGGGATTGGCGGCGGCGGTGTCTCTGGAAGGTTTTCCGTATCGTGGCTCTCGGTACTGGGGGTTTCGCGACGAAGACTATATGTAGGCGGAAGGGCAGAGTCGGGAAAGTCACGGGGGCCCCACACGCTAGGGCCGCGCGGGCCCCCTCTAGGCCGCGCCACCCTAGTGCGGCGGCGCCCCGTGGCCCCACTTCGTCTCCCCTCCGGTCTTCTGGAAGCTTCGTGGAAAAATAGGCCCGTGGGCGTTGATTTCGTCCTATTCCGAGAATATTTCCTTCCTAGGATTTCTGAAACCAAAAATAGCAGAAAACAGCAACTGGCTCTTCGGCGTCTCGTCAATAGGTTAGTGCCGGAAAATGCATAAAACATGTGAGTATCATCATAAAAGTAGCATGGAACATAAGAAATTATAGATACGTTTGGGACGTATCATTGTGCTGCTGCTGCTCCTGCGCCTATGTGCTTTGCGCCATGCTAGCTCTGGTGCTGCTATGATGTGCTAGTTGCTGCTGCCATATGCGCCATGGATACTAGCTGTTGTGCTTGTGCTTCTGCTATGCGTATGCTGCTACTGTGTGTGCTGCTCTTCTCTAGACCTTGCTGTTGTAACTCATGAGCTCTTGCTCATGAGTACACTGTGGTGATTATGCTTTGTTAATTTGTGCTAGCTGCTATCCTGTTACTTGGCATCCATGTGTAGTGGTAACTCTTGCTCCTGGCCTGATTACTGTGAGTAATCCTTGCTTTTTGCAAGTGCCAGTACCCCTGGTGTGTTGTGTGTAGGGCTGTGAATCTTGGAAATGCTCAATTGAGCATAGATGTTGATTAGATAACACCATCCCTTGATGGTGTGCTTCTGGATACAATTGTATTTAATTTATTTGCTCATCTGTGATGCAATTGTTCAGGTTATGTGGCTGTTTAATTCATATTGTCAATGTAATGGTGCTGGGCTTGGTTCTAGCATGCCTTAGCATGCTTTAGCAAGCTCGGTGGTCAAATGATCATCGGATGCTTGTTGATTGCTTGCTTACTTCTTGCCTGTGCACATGTCTGGTGCTTATTCAGTGATCGTGTATCACCATGCCTTGTGCCGGTGCGAGATTTGCTTGATCAAGCATCTCGTCGATGCTTGCGGTGATCCTCCGGATCATTTGCAAGTGTCTACACCCCCGGTTGCTTGTGTATTTCAATTATCTGTCTAGTTTGGCTTGATCAAATGGATAAATGGATGAACTGTAATTCAGTGATGATTCTTTTCTTTGATTTTCTTGAGCTAGAGGGATGCCAACCATTTGTTGGGGACCCTAGCAAACTCTGAACCCACTGGGTGATGATGGGTGGCTTTGTTGGATGGTTTTGTGGTTGAGGTGGCCTCAACAGCAATTCTTTGCTGTCCAGGAAGCTCCCACCTTAGTTGGCTTGATGTGTATGGACAAATGCTCTCTGGCTTGACCATATTTGGTTGCCAGATGCTTTTAATGTTGACAAACATGTATGGACACTTGATTGTCTATCACGTACGATGGTGTAGTAGTCATAGGTGCTAAGTGAACTTGGCTAGCTAGATAGGATCATATCCTTGCTGGATTTCCTTGGTTATGCCACCTGGTTTGGCATAGCCAATGTTCCCCTGGGGTGATTTCCTATTGGTTTCTCTCATATTTGCTTGCACCAATTGGCTAGTAGCCATATGATGACTCACACAGGGTTTCTACCCTTTTCTGTTGCTGTGATGTATGCATGTGCTTATATTATGAGCAAAACCTTAGCTTGCTCATGTTTATCAGTGTATACCTTACTCCAGCTCCTAGAAAAGTTGTTGGTGTAGAGGATTTCTTCTGGTTGGTTGGTTTGCTTGCCCTGCTCCTCCTGGCAAGCTTCTGATGCTTGGTTTGATTCTGTGGTTACTGGAATAGGTTGAATAGTTGTGGCTGTTCTTCCTGTTCTTGCTGTTCTTGCAATGCTTGGTGTTCTTACCCTTTGAAGCCTGTCGATGAAATGGCTAGGGTTTGCTGTGAATAACTTTTATACTGGCCCTCTCCTTGCCTCTCTTGGTCGATAGCACTTGCCTGGTCACTTTGGTGACCCTCCCCTGGCTATGTGTGTGTGGAGTGCATGCGGCACTCCCTGGCTTGCTGTTAAGCATGCACTCAAGCTGTGTGACCTGCTTGTGTGTGTGTGGGGGGGGGGGGGGACTTGTGCATGTGAGTGGATCAGCTCGGCTGTTCCCTGGTCATATCCTCTCAAATTTCATTCTTTTTCTAACCTGCCAAGTGGCAATGCCACTTGGCATAACCTTGTGTTTGATTTGTGTGTGTTTGCAGGGATCAATGAGATGATCAAGATGAAGATCAAGATCATCTTGCACAAGCTTTTCATGAAGATTATCTTGTGTAGTTTAGGACATTTCATTTACTTGTAATTTTCCTTTTCCTTTTTCCATTTATTCAATTCTTGTAATGTGTTGTAATTTCATAATTTCTCAAGAATATTGTAATGACTTTGTATCTTGTGTGATTATCAATAAAGATCCAATTTTCCTTAATGAGCTTTATATAATAGATGTAATATTTATATATTTGATTATTTATATTTGTTTAATGTATTACCTCAATTTAAATTATGAAATGATCATATGATGTTTGATTTTTAAATTCAAACATACTAAGTTGAATTCAATGATGCAACTTAATATTTGTGATGCACTATTCCCCTCTCTTCTCAAAAAACCCTAATTGAACTAATTGAGGTGCAAGTTTATAGCACTCTCGAAACCCTAACCCTGTAAGGTGTCGAGAGAGAAACTTGTCCCCCTTCGATGTAGTTTTCTTTTAAAAGCGCGAAATTTCCCCTGAATTTACGATGCAATGCACATCCCTTTCTAAAATCTACCCCTCGATCGTCTCTAAACCTGGGACATTACAGCCTTTCCCCTTAAAGAAAACTTCGTCCCGAAGTTGTGGTTGTAATACCTGAACAGTTCTGGGTAAGACTTTCTTAGGTCTTCTTCCTTCTCCCAGGTGGCTTCCCTCTCAGGATGATGCTTCCACTGAATCTTGCAGTACTTAATGGCTCTATTCCTGAGTTGTTTCCAATTTTCCTCAAGAATCTTCGCTGGCTTCTCGATATAAGTCAAGTCTGGTTGTAACTCTAGCTCATCATGTGATACTGGCTTGTCTGGGGTCTTTAAACATTTCCTGAGTTGGGACACATGGAATACATTGTGAACTTGAGCTAACCTTCCCGGTAGATCCAATTCAAAGGCTAATCCTCGGTTCTGACTCAGTATCTTGAAAGGTCCGATGTATCTAGGGCTAAGCTTCCCCTTTACTCCGAATCTCTGGAGACCTTTCATCGGACTTACTTTAAGGTAAACCATGTCTCCAACTTTTGGCTCCCATGTCCTTCTCTTTTGGTCTGCATAGCTCTTCTGTCGGCTTTGGGCTATTTTGAGTCTATCTCTTATAACGTCGATGATCTGCTGCTTTTCCTTAACATAATCTGGATTGAACTCCTTGCTTGAACCTGCCTCGTACCAACAGATAGGTGATCTACATTTTATTCCATACAGAGCTTCAAACGGTGCCATCTTGATACTGCTTTGATAGCTATTGTTGTACGAAAACTCTGCTAGTGGTAAATGCCCCTCCCATGATCCTACGAAGTCTAGGGCACAAGCCCTAAGCTTCCAATATCTGATTTGTCCTCTCTGTTTGTCCACCTGTCTGAGGATGATAGGCGGTGCTATAGTCTAACTTGGATCCTAAAGCTTCATGTAGTTGTTTCCAAAAATGCAGATGTGAATACATCCTCGATCTGATACTATCTTCTTGGGTACTCCGTGTTTACTCACAATCTCTTTGATGTAAAGGTCGATGAGTTTTTCTCCTTTGTCCTGCTGGTTTACTGCTAAGAAGTGTGCACTCTTCGTCAACCGGTCCACGATTACCCATATCATGTCCTTCTTTTTATTAGTCATGGGTAGTCCGGTGATGAAATCCATTCCTATCTCTTCCCACTTCCATTCTGGGATTGGTAAAGGTTGCAACTGTCCTGCCGGACTTTGATGTTCAGCCTTTACCCTTTGGCATGTATGGCACTCTGCCACATATTGTGCTATCTCTCTTTTCATGTTATTCCACCAGAACAATTCCTTAAGATCCATGTACATCTTTGTACTTCCCGGATGTATAGAGTACGGTGTTTGATGTGCTTCTCTGAGTATCACTTCCTTGATCTCATCATTAGCGGGAACACAAATCCTTTTCTGAAACCATAATGATCCCGACTCTCCTCGGTGAAATTCTGATGGTCTACCCTCATCAATCCTTCTCATCTCCTCAACGATGAATGGATCGTCCAATTGACCCATGATTATCTCATTCTTTAGATTAACACTTAGTTCATCGGCTACTTGTAACGCTGATAGTCCTTCATGAGCTTCTTTCTCCCAAAATTGTATCTGGGCTTGGCTTGTTTCCTTCTTCAACTCCGGTGCTATTTCTTGTTCCACTCCTCCAGTGCTCTTCCTACTCAAGGCATCTGCTACTACGTTAGCCTTCCCTGGAGTGTAATTGATGGTCAAATCATAGTCCTTGATCAATTCAAGCCATCTTTTCTGTCTCGTATTGAGTTCCTTCTGAGTGAAGAAGTACTTGAGACTCTTATGATCTGTATAGAGCTCACACTTGGCTCCATAGAGAAAATGTCTCCAAGTTTTTAGTGCAAATACGACCGCTGCTAACTCTAGGTCATGTGTTTGATAGTTCACTTCATGAGGTCTGAGTTGCCTTGATCCATAAGATATTACTTTTCGATCTTGCATGAGTACGCAACCCAATCCATGTTTGGATGCGTCACAATACACGGTGTAATCCTTGCCAACTTCTGGGACTGCTAACACCGGTCTTTGTGGTGAGTTTCTCCTTCAGAGTCTGAAAACTCTTCTCACACTCATCAGACCACACGAATGGTGTGTTCTTCCTTAATAGCTTAGTCATTGGTCCTGCTATCTTAGAGAATCCTTCAATGAATCTCCGATAGTATCCTGCCATTCCTAAGAATCCTCGGATTTCTTTGACAGTCTTAGGTGCTTCCAATTCTAACACTGCTGCTACTTTGCTTGGATTTACTGCTATCCCATCTTTGCTAATAACATGACCAAGAAATTCTACTTGATCCAGCCAAAACTCACACTTGCTGAATTTGGCATAGAGTTGATGTTCTCTTAGTGTTTGCAACACTATCCTAAGATGTTCAGCATGTTCAGCTTTATCCTTAGAATATATCAAGATATCTTCGATGAATACGATGACAAACTTGTCTAGACATGGCATGAAAATCTTATTCATAAGATTCATGAAGATTGCCGGGGCATTGGTTAATCCAAAAGGTACTACTAGATACTCATGATGTCCGTACCTTGAGAAAAAGGCAGTTTTCGAAACGTCTTCCTTCTTGATCTTTATCTGATGGTATCCGGATCTTAGATCAATTTTGGAAAAGACTCCCGCGCCTCTAACTTGATCAAACAGATCTTGTATTCTAGGAAGTGGATAATTGTTCTTAATAGTAACATTATTCAGATTCTTGTAATCTCCGCACATCCTTCGACCTCCATCTCTTTTATCCACGAATATCACTGGTGATCCCCATGGTGAGATACTCTCCTGAATGAATCCTTTCTGTTCTAGGTCATCCAATTGTTCCTTGAGTTCTTTCAACTCCTTAGGCCCCATCTTGTATGGTGCCTTAGCAATCGGAGCTGTTCCTGGAATTAGGTCGATAGTAAACTCTATCTCCCTATCTGGTGGCATTCCAGGTAATTCCTTAGGAAAAACATCCTGGAATTCATTAACTACAGGTATATCCTCTAGGTTTACTTCCTTCATGCTATTCAACGTTGTTGTTGTTGTTGTTGTTGTTGTTGTTGTTGTTGTTGTTGTTGTTGTTGTTGTTGTTGTTGTTGTTGTTGTTGTTGTTGTTGTTGTTGTTGTTGTTGTTGTTGTTGTTGTTGTTGTTGTTGTTGTTGTTGTTGTTGTTGTTGTTGTTGTTGTTGTTGTTGTTGTTGTTGTTGTTGTTGTTGTTGTTGTTGTTGTTGTTGTTGTTGTTGTTGTTGTTGTTGTTGTTGTTGTTGTTGTTGTTGTTGTTGTTGTTGTTGTTGTTGTTGTTGTTGTTGTTGTTGTTGTTGTTGTTGTTGTTGTTGTTGTTGTTGTTGTTGTTGTTGTTGTTGTTGTTGTTGTTGTTGTTGTTGTTGTTGTTGTTGTTGTTGTTGTTGTTGTTGTTGTTGTTGTTGTTGTTGTTGTTGTTGTTGTTGTTGTTGTTGTTGTTGTTGTTGTTGTTGTTGTTGTTGTTGTTGTTGTTGTTGTTGTTGTTGTTGTTGTTGTTGTTGTTGTTGTTGTTGTTGTTGTTGTTGTTGTTGTTGTTGTTGTTGTTGTTGTTGTTGTTGTTGTTGTTGTTGTTGTTGTTGTTGTTGTTGTTGTTGTTGTTGTTGTTGTTGTTGTTGTTGTTGTTGTTGTTGTTGTTGTTGTTGTTGTTGTTGTTGTTGTTGTTGTTGTTGTTGTTGTTGTTGTTGTTGTTGTTGTTGTTGTTGTTGTTGTTGTTGTTGTTGTTGTTGTTGTTGTTGTTGTTGTTGTTGTTGTTGTTGTTGTTGTTGTTGTTGTTGTTGTTGTTGTTGTTGTTGTTGTTGTTGTTGTTGTTGTTGTTTGTTGTTGTTGTTGTTGTTGTTGTTGTTGTTGTTGTTGTTGTTGTTGTTGTTGTTGTTGTTGTTGTTGTTGTTGTTGTTGTTGTTGTTGTTGTTGTTGTTGTTGTTGTTGTTGTTGTTGTTGTTGTTGTTGTTGTTGTTGTTGTTGTTGTTGTTGTTGTTGTTGTTGTTGTTGTTGTTGTTGTTGTTGTTGTTGTTGTTGTTGTTGTTGTTGTTGTTGTTGTTGTTGTTGTTGTTGTTGTTGTTGTTGTTGTTGTTGTTGTTGTTGTTGTTGTTGTTGTTGTTGTTGTTGTTGTTGTTGTTGTTGTTGTTGTTGTTGTTTGTTGTTGTTGTTGTTGTTGTTGTTGTTGTTGTTGTTGTTGTTGTTGTTGTTGTTGTTGTTGTTTACCTTGGCTTGAAACTCAATCCAGTGTTAGGCTTGTTGCTAACAAATCTCTTAGGCTCAAGTTTGGCCTTCTTTCTCTTCTCTTCTTGCAGCTGTTTGAAGTCATCTTCAAGAGTGATGGCTGCATCCACCAACTCCTGGAACTCGGTAGCTCTCATCATCCTGAGTTGTACCTTGAACTGATGATATAATCCCCGCATGAACCTCTTCTTCTTCTTGTCCTCGGTGTTGACCTCCTCAACGGCATACCGGGACAGTTTGGAAAACTCACTGACATAAGTCAGGATAGCCTTATCCTTCTGCTCGAGACTCTCAAATTCTCGACGCTTTAGTTCCACAATACTTTCAGGGACATTGGATTCCCTGAACTTCCTTTTGAACTCCTCCCACGTGAACACCTTCTCAGCCGGATAAACGGCTACTATGTTATCCCACCAAGATGCGGCGGGTCCACACAACAGATGTGTTGCGTACCTGACCTTCTCCAGGTCGTTGCATCCAACAGTGTTGAGCTTACGCTCAGTATCCATCAACCAATCCTCCACGTCCATGGGTTCGGGCGCGTATGCGAAGGATATTGGCTTTGTATTCTGGAAGTCTGACAAAGTGACTCCCTGATTTTCCGGTCTTTCCACCCTATTTTGCTGTAGCAGCTCCTGAAAGAACTTGTTCTGCTGCTCCATAGTCATGCGTTGCCTTTCCTCCAACATTTGCATGTATTGGAGGAAGTTCTGCTGCGTCATGGGTGGTGGTGGTGGTGGAAACTGGTTTCGGCTGCTTCATCTCGCCTCTTCCTTCTCGCTTGGCCTCGCACTCGAGGCACTGTGCTTCACTCTCCTCACCCGTCGCTCCCGACATTTCCCCCTAGTTCTGCAACACAAAGTGGTACTCATAGTTACTCCATGCGCAAGTTTTCTGAGCTCAGCTTTGTGCACATAACTAGTCACGCAATGGAAATCAAGAAGCAAATCCAAATCATACAAAACATATACCATGTATATACATACTTAAGTGGTTTATTACAATACTCAGTAGCGATGTGAGTCTGCAAACTCACTTATTGAAGTATATTTACAAATTTCTACATATATTACATACTACAATACATGTGGTACAACTGTATTGTAGTCTTCCCTCCCATGGTGGTCTCTAGTCGTGCTTTACTCCCGGTACATCCCAGGCTTCCATCCGGTCGAACATGTAGTCCTCCTGATAGAATCTGGAACATAGGGTCTTCCCGTCGGCTGGTAGTTGGAATCAGAGGATGATCCCAGGGAGAAATCTGTGTTCATGAACTGATTATTCAATGCAGCATAATCCACCCCTGGGGTGTACTCCCCTGTGACTCCACCATAGGTATTCCCACCATCGGTATCCGACTCGATCAGTATAGGATACTCCTCATAGTCTCCCCTACTATACTGATGGTTCTGGAACTGGGTTGTGGCATCCTCATCCATCTCAGAATTACATCTGACTGGATCGCCATAGGTTCCCATGTATGACCCCCAACGCCAACCTGTGGAGTTCTCTATAGGAGTCTCGGAACGCTGATGGTTTCCGGATTCCTCTCCGCCCTCATATCCTCCGTGGGAACTACTAGGAAAATACCTAGGTGTAATGGGTGTGGTTTGTTGTTCTGGATGGTCAATACTAATAAAGTCACCAGCTGAATAAAATTGTGTACGAACCTCACCCTCCATTGGTTCTTTTCCCTTCGTCTCCTCCTTGGGCTCAGTGAACTCTTCCAACATTGTGTCAATTGCTCCCGACAGATGTCGGTTCAACTGAAAGAACAATGTCAATAGGTTGCGGCAGTTGTCCATGTACTTAGCGGCTTCTGCTGGTTTGCGCTTTGTAAACTTGAAGTGGTTTAGCATAGGGTCATCTTCCTCCTCCATATGTGGAATGTGTGCGAATTCGGAACCAATAAGCTCCTTAGTCTTATGTTCCCGAATATCAGTGATGGCTTTCATGATGGCTATGCGGTAGGCTGTTCTAATGGTTCTAGCCTCACCTGATGGCATCACTACACTCATTCCTAGGGATTCTGGAAGTCTTAATCCTACCCTACACTTTGGCAATACTGTACCGTCGTAGTACATGTATTTCATTACTTGAATCTGGGGATCGCACCCAAATTCAAGTAACATAGCACAAAGAATATCCGCGAGTCCTCCGTCATAGTCACTCAAGGTTGATTCCTTCACTTTCACGTTACGTCCCGAACGTGAACTTGCCATAGTTGGCTGTAGATAAGAAAACATATAATATTAGTAATGATGCATCATAATAGAGATAATAAAGAATTATCGCACTAAAAGATATGATTGTTTTATTCTCAAGTGAATATACACCATATTTTTAGAGAATTCTTTACTAATCCTATTTGACTCCTAACGTTCTGTCCCATTTACTAGGTTCCAACCTAAGGTCAAAGCTTTTGCTCTGATACCAACTGTGGTGACGCTGCATACCACTGCATGTTGTAGTATGCCAGTCGTTGATATAACATTCACGAAGTACCAATCCGCAAATATTACATCCCTCAGAGTAGTACAACAGAACATAGCAGGTCCATAATTCATTCATTTATTATTACAAGAAACATATACATGTCATCTCGGAGTTCCTCTTGGGTCCTAAGAGGAATACTCCTGGGTTCGAGGTGAACCCGACTCAACTTACAACATAGAAGTCTTACTAGGTTATACATTTATTCTCAACGAGCAGTTAAATACTAAGAGTTCGCACTGCTCGGATACTACTACTATCGGATAGTCTATGCTTGATCTCCTCCGGAACCCTCCCCGGTTCCGTAGACGATAAGGTAGTCAACTCCTTCTATACCTCCGGAGAGGTCTGGTTCTTCATAGCAGATGTCTTCTGCTCCTTCGGGGTCGTTGTTGTCCTCCTCAAGTCTATTCGGACAATCTAGCGTGGGATTTAAGAGTGGTATGAGTACGAGCGTACTCAACAAGTTCATTATAGAAAAGAGGTGTTTAATGCACTAGCTACAATATCAGACCAGAAAGTCTAATACCAATGCAGGTTTTGGTAATCATTTCTTCAAGAGGTTGCTTTTTATTCTGAAGAACTATGTTCGTCAGCCTTCACCGGTTTACTAGAACTTCATGGAGTTCCTTTCCGGCAGCGTTCGCAGTTCCAAATCTCGGAACAGGGAGTGACAGGTCACGATTCATTACACTCTGCAGAGGTGTGTTGCTTTACCCGTAAGAGATCTTAACCTTGGTGTCAACCGGGCAGCTTTCCCGTACACACTACCTTTGGTGTGAGGCCTGCTGGCGTGTAATTTACACACGTCTGTTGGGAACCCCAAGAGGAAGGTGTGATGCGTACAGCAGCAAGTTTTTCCTCAGTAAGAAACCAAGGTTATCGAACCAGTAGGAGTCAAGGAACACGTGAAGGTTGTTGGTGGCAGAGTGTAGTGCGGCGCAACACCAGGGATTCCGGCGCCAAAGTGGAACCTGCACAACGCAATCACAATACTTTGCCCCAACTTAACAGTGAGGTTGTCAATCTAACCGGCTTGCTGTAAACAAAGGATTAAATGTATAGTGTGGAAGATGATGTTTGTTTGCGAAGAACGATAAAGAACGGAGTTTGCGATAGATTGTATTTCAGATGTAAAAGAATGGACCGGGGTCCACAGTTCACTAGTGGTGTCTCTCCCATAAGATAAATAGCATGTTGGGTGAACAAATTACAGTTGAGCAATTGACAAATAGAGAGGGCATAACAATGCACATACATATCACGATGACTACTATGAGATTTAATCGGGGCATTACGACAAAGTACATAGACCGCTATCCAAGCATGCATCTATGCCTAAAAAGTCCACCTTCGAGGTTATCATCCGAACCCCTTCCGAGTATTAAGTTGCAAACAACGGACAATTGCATTAAGTATGGTGCGTAATGTAATCAACACAAATATCCTTAGACAAAGCATTGATGTTTTATCCCTAGTGGCAACGAGACATCCACAACCTTAGAACTTTCTGTCATTGTCCCGGATTCAATGGAGGCATGAACCCACTATCGAGCATAAATACTCCCTCTTGGAGTCACAAGTATCAACTTGGCCGAGCCTCTACTAGCAACGGAGAGCATGCAAGAACATAAACAACACATATATGATAGATTGATAATCAACTTGACATAGTACTCCATATTCATCGGATCCCAACAAACACAACATGTAGCATTACAAATAGATGATCTTGATCATGATAGGCAGCTCACACGATCTAACATGATAGCACAATGAGGAGAAGACAACCATCTAGCTACTGCTATGGACCCATAGTCCAGGGGTGAACTACTCACACATCAATCCGGAGGCGATCATGGTGATGAAGAGTCCTCCGGGAGATGATTCCCCTCTCCGGCAGGGTGCCGGAGGCGATCTCCTGAATCCCCCGAGATGGGATTGGCGGCGGCGGCGTCTCTGGAAGTATTTCCGTATCGTGGCTCTCGGTACTTGGGTTTTCGCGACGAAGGCTTTAAGTAGGCGGAAGGGCAGCTTTGGAGGGCTGACGAGGGGCCCACACCATAGGGCGGCGCGGGCCCCCCTCTGGCCGCGCGGCCCTATGGTGGCGGCGCCTCGTCGCCCCACTTCGTATCCCTTTCGGTCTTCCGGAAGCTTCATGGAAAAATAAGACCCTGGGCGTTGATTTCGTCCAATTCCGAGAATATTTCCTTTGTAGGATTTCTGAAACCAAAAACAGCAGAAAACAAGAATCGGCTCTTCGCCATCTAGTCAATAGGTTAGTGCCGGAAAATGCATAATAATGACATAAAGTGTGTATAAAACATGTGAGTATCATCATAAAAGTAGCATGGAACATAAGAAATTATAGATACGTTTGAGACGTATCAAGCATCCCCAAGCTTAGTTCCTACTCGCCCTCGAGTAGGTAAATGATAACAAGGATAATTTCTGAAGTGACATGCTATCATAATCTCGATCAATACTATTGTAAAGCATATGAGATGAATGCAGCGATTCGAAGCAATGGTAAAGATAATGAATAAACAACTGAATCATATAGCAAAGACTTTTCATGAATAATACTTTCAAGACAATCATCAATAAGACTTGCATAAGAGTTAACTCATAAAGCAATAAATTCTTAGTAGAAAGCTTTGAAGCAAGACAAAGGAAGATATAAGTTTCAGCAGTTGCTTTCAACTTCAACATGTTTATCTCATGGATAATTGTCAACACAAAGTAATATAACAAGTGCAATAGGTAAACATGTAAGAATCAATGCACACAGTTCATACAAGTGTTTGCTTCTAAGATAGAAAGAAGTAGGTAAACCGACTCAACAATAAAGTAGAAGAAAGGCCCTTCGCAGAGGGAAGCATGGATTACTATTTTTGTGCTAGAGCTTTTCATTTTGAAAACATAGAAACAATTTTGTCAACGGTAGTAATAAATCATATGTGTTATGTATAAGACATCCTATAAGTTGCAAGCCTCATGCATCGATTACCAATAGTGCTCGCACCTTGTCTTTATTAGCTTGGATTTACATGGATTATCATTGCATAACATATGTTTAAACCAAGTGTCACAAAGGGGTACCTCTATGCCGCCTGTACAAAGGTCTAAGGAGAAAGATCGCATTTGATTTCTCGTTTTTGATTATTCTCAACTTAGACATCCATACCGGGACAACATAGACAACAGATAATGGACTCCTCTTTAATGCATAAGCATTCAACAACAGATAATATTCTCATAGGAGATTGAGGATTAATTGTCCAAACTGAAACTTCCACCATGATTCATGGTTTTAGTTAGCGGCCCAATGTTCTTCTCTAACAATATGCATACTCAAACCATTTGATCATGATAAATCACCCTTACTTCAGACAAGACGAACATGCATAGCAACTCACATGATATTCAACAAAGGTGTAATAGTTGGTGGCGTCCCCGTAAGCATGGTTACCGCTCAACAAGCAACTTATAAGAAATAAGATACATAGCTACATATTCTTCACCACAATAGTTTTTAAGGCTATTTTCCCATGAGCTATATATTGCAAAGACAAGGAATGAATTTTTAAAGGTAGCACTCAAGTAATTTACTTTGGAATGGCAGAGAAATACCATGTAGTAGGTAGGTTGTGGACACAAATGGCATAGTTTTTTGGCTCAAGGATTTGGATGCACGAGAAGAATTCCTCTAAATACAAGGCTAGGCTAGCAAGGTTGTTTGAAGCAAACTCAAGTATAAACCGGTACATCAAAACTTACATAAGAACATATTGCAAACATTATAAGACTCTACATTGTCTCCTTGTTGTTCAAACACCTTAACTAGAAAATATCTAGACTCTAGAGAGACCAATCATGCAAACCAAATTTTAACAAGCTCTATGTAGTTCTTCATTAATAGGTACAAAGTACATGATGCAAGAGCTTAAACATGATCTATATGAGCACAACAATTGCCAAGAATCAAATTATTCAAGACATTATACCAATTACCACATGAAGCATTTTCTGTTTCCAACCATAATAATGATGAACGAAGCAGTTTCAACCTTCGCCATGAACATTAAAAGTAAAGCTAAGAACACATGTGTTCATATGCAACAGCGGAGCGTGTCTCTCTCCCACACAAGAATTCTAGGATCCGATTTTATTCAAACAAAAACAAAAACAAAAACAAACAGACGCTCCAAGTAAAGCACATAAGATGTGACAGAATAAAATATAGTTTCACTAGAGGTGACCTGATAAGTTGTCGATGAAGAAGGGATGCCTTGGGCATCTCCAAGCTTAGATGCTTGAGTCTTCTTAAAATATGCAGGGATGAACCACGGGGGCATCCCCAAGCTTAGACTTTTCACTCTTCTTGATCATATTGTATCATCCTCCTCTCTTGACCCTTGAAAACTTCCTCCATACCAAACTCAAAACAAACTCATTAGAGGGTTAGTGCATAATCAAAAATTCACATATTCAGAGGTTACATAATCATTCTTAACACTTCTGGAAATTGCACAAAGCTACTGAAAGTTAATGGAACAAAGAAATCCATCAAACATAGCAAAATAGGCAATGCGAAATAAAAGGCAGAATCTGTCAAAACAGAACAGTCCGTAAAGACGAATTTTTCTGGGGCACTTAACTTACTCAGATGAAAATGCTCAAATTGAATGAAAGTTGCGTACATATCTGAGGATCACGCACGTAAATTGGTAGATTTTTCTGAGATACCTACAGAAGGGGCTGCTCAATTTCGTGACAGTAAGAAATCTGTTTCTGCGCTGTAATCCAAATCTAGTATTGACTTTACTATCAAAGACTTTACTTGGCACAACAATTCAATAAAATAAATATAAGGAGAGGTTGCTACAGTAGTAACAACTTCCAAGACTCAAATATAAAATAAAAGTGCAGAAGTAATATAATGGGTTGTCTCCCATAAGCGCTTTTCTTTAACGCCTTTCAGCTAGGCGCAGAAAGTGTGAATCAAGTATTATCAAGAGATGAAGGAAGCATCAACATCATAATTTTCACAATTTGTCACATTAGGTATCTTAGATGCTCCATTATCCATAGTGGTACTAAGGGCTTTGTCAATTTTAGGCCTATAATAATTTTTTTTGGCTTAGGCACTTTAGAGACATACATGAACTTTTGCTCCTTACCCACATAGGCTTTCTCCTTAAACTTAAGAGAAGAAAAAGTTGAACCCAAGGTTCCCATAGCTTCTTCAAGTTCACTAATCCTATGGGTTCGATTATCATGAGTAGCACAAGTTTCTAAAACGGCAATTCTCTCATTGATTCCACTTAGAGTTTTATCAAGTTTATCAGTGTTATTAAGTAATATTCCCAATTTAGTCTCAACACTTGGAAGATTTTTCTCTATGGCCTCCAACTTTTTCATGACATCTTCAAGAGAGGTTTCAATTTTAGCTTCATTAACAGGTGGTATTCCAACTAGACTCTCAATAATGCAACTAGCTTCTAAAGCGGGAGTGCCTAGGAAATTACCTCCCGCAAGAGTATCAAGAACATACCTATTCCAGCTAGAGATACCAACATAAAAGTTCCTAAGTAGGATAATAGTGGAGTGTTTCTTAGTGCACCTATGATGAGCATCACTAATTCTATACCAAGCATCTTTAAAACTTTCTCCCCCTTGTTGCTTAAACGAACGGACTTCAACTTCAGGATTACTCATTTTAGCAGTAGTAAATAAAGCAAACTAAATAAAGTAAATGCAAGTAACTAATTTTTTTTTGTGTTTTTAATATAGAGAATGCAAACAAGACAGTAAATAAAGTAAATGCAAGTAACTAATTTTTTTGTGTTTTCGATATAAAGAACAAACAAAGCAGTAAATAAAGTAAAGTAAAGCAAGACAAAAACAAAGTAAAGAGATTGGATGTGGGAGACTCCCCTTGCAGCGTGTCTTGATCTCCCCGGCAACGGTGCCAGAAAAAGTCTTGCTGGCGTGTAGTTGACACACGTCTGTTGGGAACCCCAAGAGGAAGGTGTGATGCGTACAGCAGCAAGTTTTCCCTCAGTAAGAAACCAAGGTTATCGAACCAGTAGGAGTCAAGGAACACGTGAAGGTTGTTGGTGGCGGAGTGTAGTGCGGCGCAACACCGGGGATTCCAGCGCCAACGTGGAACCTGCACAACACAATCACAATACTTTGCCCCAACTTAACAGTGAGGTTGTCAATCTCACCGGCTTGCTGTAAACAAAGGATTAAATGTATAGTGTGGAAGACGATGTTTGTTTGCGAAGAACAGTAAAGAACATAGTTTGCAGTAGATTGTATTTCAGATGTAAAAGAATGGACCGGGGTCCACAGTTCACTAGTGGTGTCTCTCCCATAAGATAAATAGCATGTTGGGTGAACAAATTACAGTTGGGCAATTGACAAATAGAGAGGGCATAACAATGCACATACATATCATGATGAATACTATGAGATTTAATCAGGGCATTACAACAAAGTACATAGACCGCTATCCAGCATGCATCTATGCCTAAAAAGTCCACCTTCAGGTTATCATCCGAACCCCTTCCAATATTAAGTTGCAAACAACGAGACAATTGCATTAAGTATGGTGCGTAATGTAATCAACACAAATATCCTTAGACAAAGCATTGATGTTTTATCCCTAGTGGCAACAAGACATCCACAACCTTAGAACTTTCTCGTCACTGTCCCGCATTCAATGGAGGCATGAACCCACTATCGAGCATAAATACTCCCTCTTGGAGTCACAAGTATCAACTTGGCCAGAGCCTCTACTAGCAACGGAGAGCATGCAAGAACATAAACAACACATATATGATAGATTGATAATCAACTTGACATAGTATTCCATATTCATCGGATCCCAACAAACACAACATGTAGCATTACATATAGATGATCTTGATCATGATAGGCAGCTCACAAGATCTAACATGATAGCACAAGTGAGGAGAAGACAACCATCTAGCTACTGCTATGGACCCATAGTCCAGGGGTGAACTACTCACACATTAATCCGGAGGCGATCATGGTGATGAAGAGTCCTCCGGGAGATGATTCCCCTCTCCGGCAGGGTGCCGGAGGCGATCTCCTGAATCCCCCGAGATGGGATTGGCGGCGGTGGCGTCTCTGGAAGTATTTCCGTATCGTGGCTCTCGGTACTGGGGTTTTCGCGACGAAGGCTTTAAGTATGCGGAAGGGCAGCATTGGAGGGCTGACGAGGGGCCCACACCATAGGGCGGCGCGGGCCCCCCTCTGGCCGCGCGGCCCTATGGTGGCGGCGCCTCGTCGCCCCACTTCGTATCCCTTTCGGTCTTCTGGAAGCTTCGTGGAAAAATAAGACCCCGGGCGTTGATTTCGTCCAATTCCGAGAATATTTCCTTTGTAGGATTTCCGAAACCAAAAACAGCGAGAAAACAAGAATCGGCTCTTCGGCATCTCGTCAATAGGTTAGTGCCGGAAAATGCATAATAATGACATAAAGTGTGTATAAAACATGTGAGTATCATCATAAAAGTAGCATGGAACATAAGAAATTATAGATACGTTTGAGACGTATCAAGGCCCGGTATAAGGTCATAGCCAATCATATTCCTCCGCTACCTCGCACACCCACCCTTTGTTGCATCCCCGACCCTGGGTCCTCGCCGGTGTACTTATACCAATTAAGGATGGCCCCCAACCACGACAACAATCTGGGATCGAACCAAACTCCTTCGCCGGTAGATGCAACCCCTCATAGACCGCAATACCGTGGGGAACTTATGGCTTCCCCAGCCTACCGCCTGCTCCTTGGGCGACAAGTGTCTACGGACAATGCCGTGGGGAACTTATGGCTTCCGCATCCTACCGCTTTCCCCCTTGGAATACAAGTGTCTACGGTAGAGCGCGTCTGTTGATGTACAAGAGGTGGAAATACGATTGACTATTCCGTCCCACTCCAGATCTTATGGTTAACACGGTTTTTACGGCACAAGAATCACTGGACGACATTTGTTGTTTAATCCTAGATGGATATAAACCCTTGCAATGGAACCTCCACAATATTAACACAATCCATGGTTCCATTGCCCACCTCTTAGTCATATTCATAGTTATGAAAATAGTGGTTTTGCTTTTTATGCAATAGTGATAAACATAATACTTTGCAAGTAATTTGGTAAAAATACTCAAATGACATGAGCAAGTGATGAACTTGCACGAACACCGCAAAGTGTTGCAGGTTGGATGGTGTGGACTGACCCTTGTCCTCTGTTGCTGAAAAATAGCATCATTGTCCGATAAGGGCAATGGTTAAAGAAGCAATTATGCATGATTCAGCTTTTAGGGTTTGTTCCCCCTTTTCCGATGCTTATTATTTCATGTAAGAGGTGAATACTAAGAATGATTTAGGGATACTCTGTTTAGGGTAAAGTACTACCTTGAAATGTTGTCAAGGTGTTTTTAAAGTCCAAAAGTATTTATGGACTTATTTTATCATTAAAAATAGGGTGGGTTATTTTAATGAATTAAATATTCATCAAATTATGACTTATTTTTATTTGTATTCAAAATTCCTTTTTATATTTTATTCTGATAGAGAATTTTATGCTGAGCAGTTTTCATATTTTTAATTATTTTTTTAGAGCTTTTATTCATTTTATAAAAATTTTAGAAACATTCACTTAAATGGGTATTTTGGAAATGTCCAAAATGCCCCTCAGGACCACTTGTCAGGCGGCTGAGCTTGTTAGGTTGGACCAGCCCACTGGGCTCGGTCCAACCGACCCAGTCGCGTCGTCTCCTCGCCGATTCCTAACCCTAATCCCCTTTCGGGCTCCCGCGACACCAAAATCGCCTCCGCCGTCGCCGATTAAATCCGGCCGTCTCCGGCCATCGCCGGTGACGAGATGTGCGGATCTGGACTACCTCTCGACGGCGTACATGATGGTCCGCATCGATCTGACGCCCTCGTCCTGGTTTGCACGCCACCGACCCTCCTGTGCGCCTGGTATTCGGCGTTCGCCGCCGCCGCGCGTTGGAGATGCCGTGGACCTTCCTCCTGGCGCTCCCCTGGGCGCGTGGTGTTGCGCTGGGGTGCTGTGGTGGTTGCCGTGGCTTGGATTGGCCAGGCATGGTGCCCCCGTGTGCCCTAGCGTGCGCCGCGATGGCCGCCATGGCCGTGTCGACCATCTCTTCCCCGGTAAGTGCTCCTCCTTCTCCTCTGCTACCTGTTCTACCTCTTCTCCTTCCTCTGGATGCCCTGGCATCCATCTTGTTGTGCTGCTGCTGCTCCTGCGCCTATGTGCTTTGCGCCATGCTAGCTCTGGTGCTGCTATGATGTGCTAGTTGCTGCTGCCATATGCGCCATGGATACTAGCTGCTGTGCTTGTGCTTCTGCTATGCGTATGCTGCTACTGTGTGTGCTGCTCTTCTTTAGACCTTGCTGTTGTAACTCACGAGCTCTTGCTCATGAGTACACTGTGATGATTATACTTTGTTAATTTGTGCTAGCTGCTATCCTGTTACTGGGCATCCATGTGTAGTGGTAACTCTTGCTCCTGGCTCGATTACTTGTGAGTAATCCTTGCTTTTTGCAAGTGCCGGTGCCCCGGTGTGTTGTGTGTAGGGTCTGTGAATCTTGGAAATGCTCAACTGAGCATAGTTGTTGATTAGATAACACCATCCCTTGATGGTGTGCTTACGGATACAATTGTATTTAATTTATTTGCTTATCCGTGATGCAATTGTTCGAGTTATGTGGCTGTTTAATTCATATTGTCAATGTAATGGTGCTGGGCTTGGTTCTAGCATGCCTTAGCATGCTTTAGCAAGCTCTGGTGGTCAAATGATCATCAGATGCTTGTTGATTGCTTGCTTACTTCTTGCCTGTGCTTGTCTGGTGCTTATTCTGGTGACTGTGTATCACCATGCCTTGTGCTGGTGCAGGCTTTGCTTGATCAAGCATCTGCTGATGCTTGCAGTGATCCTCTGGATCATTTGCAAGTGTCTACACCCCTGGTTGCTTGTGTATTTCAATTATCTGTCTAGTTTGGCTTGATCAAATGGATAAATGGATGAGCTGTAATTCAGTGATGATTCTTTTCTTTGATTTTCTTGAGCTAGAGGGATGCCAACCATTTGTTGGGGACCCTAGCTCACTCTGAACCCACTGGGTGATGATGGGTGGCTTTGTTGGATGGTTTTGTGCTTGAGGTGGCCTCAACAATAATTCTTTGCTGTTCAGGAAGCTCCCACCTTAGTTGGCTTGATGTGTATGGACAAATTCTCTCTGGCTTGACCATATTTGGTTGCCAGATGCTTTTAATGTTGACAAACATGTATAGACACTTGATTGTCTATCTGTCTGATGGTGTAGTAGTCATAGGTGCTAAGTGAACTTGGCTAGCTAGATAGGATCATATCCTTGCTGGATTTCCTTGGTTATGCCACTGGTTTGGCATAGCCAATGTTCCCTGGGGTGATTTCCTATTGGTTTCTCTCATATTTGCTTGCACCAATTGGCTAGTAGCCATATGATGACTCACACAGGGTTTCTACCCTTTTCTGTTGCTGTGATGTATGCATGTGCTTATATTATGAGCAAAACCTTGGCTTGCTCATGTTTATCAGTGTATACCTCACTCCAGCTCCTAGAAAAGTTGTTGGTGTAGAGGATTTCTTCTGGTTGGTTGGTTTGCTTGCCCTGCTCCTCCTGGCAAGCTTCTGATGCTTGGTTTGTTTCTGTGGTTACTGGAATAGGTTGAACAGCTGTGGCTGTTCTTCCTGTTCTTGCTGTTCTTGCTATGCTTGGTGTTCTTACCCTTTGAAGCCTGTCGATGAAATGGCTAGGGTTTGCTGTGAATAACTTTTATACTGGCCCTCTCCTTGCCTCTCTTGGTCGACAGCACTTGCCTGGTCACTTTGGTGACCCTCCCCTGGCTATGTGTGTGTGGAGTGCATGCATCACTCCCTGGCTTGCTGTTAAGCATGCACTCAAGCTGTGTGAGGTGCTTGTGTGTGTGTGTGTGTGTGGGACTTGTGCATGTGAGTGGATCAGCTCGGCTGTTCCCTGGTCATATCCTCTCAAATTTCATTCTTTTTCTAACTTGCCAAATGGCAATGCCACTTGGCATAACCTTGTGTTTGATTTGTGTGTGTTTGCAGGGATCAATGAGATGATCAAGATGAAGATCAAGATCATCTTGCACAAGCTTTTCATGAAGATTATCTTGTGTAGTTTAGGACATTTCATTTACTTGTAATTTTCCTTTTCCTTTTTTCCATTTATTCAATTCTTGTAATGTGTTGTAATTTCATAATTTCTCAAGAATATTGTAAATGACTTTGTATCTTGTGTGATTATCAATAAAGCTCCAATTTTCCTTAATGAGCTTTATATAATAGATGTAATATTTATATACTTGATTATTTATATTTGTTTAATGTATTACCTCAATTTAAATTATGAAATAATCATATGATGTTTGAATTTGAAATTCAAACATATTAAGTTGAATTCAATCATGCAACTTAATATTTGTGATGCACTATTCCCCTCTCTTCTCAAAAAACCCTAATTGAACTAATTGAGGTGCAATTTTATAGCACTCTCGAAACCCTAACCCTGTAAGGTGTCGAGAGAGAAACTTGTCCCCCTTCGATGCAGTTTTCTTTCAAAAGCGCGAAATTTCCCCAGAATTTACGATGCAATGCACATCCCTTTCTAAAATCTACCCCTCGATCATCTCTAAACCTGGGACATTACAATTCATTTGGTTTGATTGAGACTTGGTAGTGGGTAGCGACCATCTCGTGATTGTGTTTGTGTTGACTTTCACGCAGCTAAACAATAAGTTTCTATGTTTATTTTGTGTGATATAATTAAAGGTTCCCGCTACTAAAAGCAAAATTTAGTTTCATTGATGTTGTTGTAAACTTTCATGCCTGCCATGCTATGTTATATTCATTTGAAAATCTTGGCTCTGCTAGAGACCATGTTTTAGTTTTTGCTCATTTAGAAGAAAGAGAATGAAGAAACATAATGTTGACTTTCTGTTGGCTAAGAAATGATTTATTAAAAATTAGGATAAGCTTATTTCTCCTTTTTATCACATGTCTTTCCTTAGTAGCATAACCATTCATTAAAACCTAATTAATACTCATTAATTGTTAAGGATGACAATACTTAGAGATAAGAACATTTATTTATTACTTCTCTAGATGATGATAATGTGATGAGCTAAAAAGAATTGTGCCTTCTCTACTGTTGTGCATGCTCTAAAATCTCAAAAAGTTTCGTTGATGTTGTTGTAAACTTTCGTGCCTTGCCTGTTGTGTTAGATTTTTGTATCACTCCACATACTCCATTCAAAATCCTAGCTCCACAGTGATCACGGTTAGGTTCTTGCTCAGTTGGAACGAAGGGAAAATAAGAAAAAGAAGGTTAGTTTTCCTTAGTTAAGGGATAGTAAATTAGAAATTAAGAGGAGCTTATTTTCTCCATTGTATCATATGGAGAAGTATGTATTTTACTGGTAACATTATTTATAATTAAAACTTAATTAATGCTCATTAATTGCTAAGGATGACAATACTAAGAGATAATGATCTATATTTATTACCTTGTGCAAATGATGTGAGGGCATGCACAATGGTAAAGAAGGCACGTCTTCTCTTAGCACTCCATGTAATCTAGAAGAGACAACCGATATAAGTTGTACACTACATTATCTTTTATTGACATCATTAGAACTTAATGAGAATTATTCTCATTAATTAAATTTTAGTATAAAATTATGTTGATAAGCGAGACATATGATACACTGAATAAAATAATCTTCCCTTATTCTCTAAGAATTCATCTTTTAGCTAAGGGAAGACAACTTCTATTTCTTTATTTTTCTCTACAATATCAAAAGCCTTTTTCCAAGAAAGGTAGGGTAGGCTAGATATGAAACCCAATTGAAACATAACGAAACCAAAAAAAGGAATATATGAAAAACAAGTAAACTAATATTTCGGCACATGGATCGTTGATATCCATGTGGTTCTATCAAGAGCTAAAATTTTAGGGACATTCTGAGCCCTTATGTATCGTTTTACCGCCTCCGTCCATATCAGCTTCGGTCATCCTCTAACACTCTTTGTATTTTCCATGCTCTTTAGAATTCCACTGTTAACTAGTGCTTCCAGAGGCCTTCACTGGATATGACCAAACAATCTTAGTCGTGTTGGACTAACTTCTTGTCAACCGGTTCCACCCGTAGCCTATCCCGTATTGCATCGTTCCTAATCTGGTCATTTCTTGTATGACCACACATCCGCCGTTGCATGCACATCTCCGCAACCCTCATCTGTTGGATGTGTTGTCGAGGGTACTCCTCGGCAATGCCCTCCGATAGGGGCTTAGGGTTGATGGAATCCTGCAGGCTGACACGAGACATCGGTACACAGACAAGCGGGGAGAGCGATTTACCCAGGTTCGGGGCCCTCGATGAGGTAAAAACCCTTACGTCCTGCCTTTCTGTTCTTGATTATGATGAAAACAGGTTACAATGGGGTGCCGAATAGTTCGGCTATAATCTCGTCGAGATGCTAGTTGCTAGGGTAACCTAGTTCTAAGCTTCCGTTGGCTAATATTGCTAAGGTTGATTGTGTCCCTCGATAGCCCCTCTCCTGGCCTTTATATAGGTGGCCAGGTCCCGAGAGGTCTAATCGAGTACGAGTAGGTTTGACGTAGATCTATCTCCAATCTTTCCTTGTTCGGCTTCTTCTCCGCCTTGTTCTCCAAGTAATCTTCCGCCGCACCGCCCTTGTGGCCTATCTTGCCACCGGGTACCTTCATGGGCCTCCAGTTGGACCGTGCAGGGTAGAACAACATTGGTTACCCGAAGGGTAATGCCCACGTCAGTAGCCCCCGAGTGTCTAGCCGAACATAGTTCGGGTAGAGACTAAAGCATGTCTTCTTCCGAAGTTCTTCTCCTCGACCATCCTTGCCTTTCTTCTATCTTCTATCGGGTGCGCGTCAGCGCTCCCGATGGGAGTAGCCCCCGAGTCTAGGTACGGATGCTTGCAATCCGTGCGTAGACTCAAGTTGTACTACTCGAACATCTTCTCATGCCGAAGTTTTTCCTGCAAGTCTTTGTAGACCATCCGATACATTTTCTTCATGCAAGGGATAACGAATAACGTGCCCAACTTTTGTTGGTTAACTGCCGATGGCAAAACAACGTTACCCTACACAGAATCAAGTCCCCGGGCATGATCCTGGAATGCGAAAAAAAGTTTTATCGGGTGCGCGTTCAGCGCTCCCGATGGGAGTAGCCCCCGAGTCTGGGCACGGGCGTCCACGTCCAGGTGCAGACTCGAGTCACGTCTTTCCTTCGAATCTTTATTCTATCGGGTGCGCGCTAGCGCTCCCGATGGGAGTAGCCCCCGAGCCTAGGTGCGGATGCTCGCAATCCGTGCGTAGGCTCAAGTTGATCACCCGATACTTTCTTATCTCTTCGTATGCTATCATGACGTCATTGATGACGTTTTTCTGTCCCCTTGATTTTGACTGATAAGGCGTGACTCGCAGCCCTCGTCTTCGAGCAATTCCTGCTCTTCTTACACGGTTAGCGAGGCACCTCCTCGATTTCCGCAATCATTTAACTGGAGAAAAGGCCCACTGACAATACGAGGCCTTCCTTAAGTTTCCCAAGAGATAGAAATCCCTAATCTTTTCCTTCATTCATCCCTTCATTGTTCTTCCTCTTCTCCCGTTCACAACTGCTCGCGCCGCCACCAGTGCTTCCTAACTTTTCCCAGATCTTGCGATGGTGAAGAAGAAGAACCCTAGCGCCGCCGCCAACTCTACGGGCGGAGGCACCGCCGCCAAATCTTCCTTGATTCCTCCGAAGGAAGGCGCTCCTCCCCCAACTCCGGCGCCGCCGGCGCCGCCGGGCTCAGCAGCCAGGCCTGGAGATTGGATAGCTTCGACCGTCACCAGGCGTGACGAGAAGAGATCCCGAAGCCTGGGATTGATCTCCTCCGATGAGGGGAATGTGATCTTTCCAGGTGCGATTTCCCGACCTAATCCTCCTGCTCGGTTTTACCGTGATGTTCTTGTCGTTCTTATATCGAGGTCTTTCGCTTCCCGTTCACGAATTCCTCCTTCATCTCTTGCGAACTTATGAAATCCAACTATGGCAACTCACTCCCAACTCAATCCTCCACGTTGCTGTGTTTATTACCCTCTGCGAAGCATACTTGGGCGTTGAGCCTCATTTTGGGTTGTGGAAAAAGATTTTCTATGTGAAGAGATACAGCAGTAGTAACGAGCCTTTTGTCACCGGAGGAGTGGGATTTGTAGCTCGTTCGGATGTCAACTACTTTAATTTCCCAATGAGAGAGTCTGTGCAAGGGTGGAGATTGAAGTGGTTTTACACCAAGGATTCCTTGTCACCCGAATCTCAACTTCCTCGCTTTGTCGATGTCCTTGAAGCCGAGCCTAAGAATTCCTGGAAAAATATTCTCTCTCCCGATGAAAAAGTAGCAGCCGGCGAATTATTTGCCAGATTTCTTCGGATCAAAGAGGCTGATGGCCAAACCATGATTGGTACTGAGGTAGCGGCAGTATTCCTGAAACGTCGAGTCCAGCCAGTTATGGCTAGAATTCGCCCAATGTGGTTGTATTCGGGTCCGAAGGATGAAACCAGAATTAACGCTGCCGAACTGTCGGAAAAGGAACTGCTCGATGAAGTCCGTCGTCTCACTTTCTTCAGCCAAGAAGACTCGATCCCATTTATTTCTCCGTATACTCCTTTTGACGCCGATCATCCGCCTCCAGAGGTAACTTCCCTCTTCAAATTCTTGTTATACTGCTTATTTACTTAATCGATATAATTATTATTGTTCTCATCTGCCTTTTCTTTGGCAGACCCTCATAGCCTCCGGGGACTTACATAACTTTCCAAATGATATTTCCGAAGGAAGAGGCTCTTCAGAACCTGTTGACTTTCATACTGTCGAGCATACAAACCCAACAAGCGATCACGATGACCCGATAGATTCTGAAACCGCTCATACCAATCTCCTTCCATCAGCCGATGACACTTGCAACATAGAGGGATCAGTGCGCGATGATGACGCTGATCATGATGCCTTTGTTAATGCAGCTGCGGAGGAGACCAGGGCTCCGCCTACGAAGAGATCAATCGGCGGCTTCGCCAATGAAGACGATCTTCTTGATATGTAAGTGTTTTTCCTTCCTTACTACTTTCAGCTTCTTGCTCTTCTCACATTCTTCTCATAACTTGGTCGATCAAATCCTTTTTGTAGCGACGATGCTTTCACTGAGCCTCCACCTAAGAGGGTCAGATCTGATGCTGTTTCGCCAGCCGCCGCAGCTTCCGAAGCTTCGACTCCTAAAGCGGCTCCCGCGGCGCAAGCATCGACTGCCTCCTCCCTTTCCAAAGGAAAAGATGCTCCTGCTGCTTCCACAGCTCCTCCTTCTGTAAGTCTTTCTTGAGTCTAACAGGAATCTTTTGGAATGTGTCTTGCCTAATGATCTTTGCAAAACATTCCCTTTCTTCAAGGATCTACGAGGTGTGATATCCTCTTTAGAAGCCTTCGCCTCTCAATTTACCTCTCTGGAGGCAGACAGGGCTCGATTGCAGGAAGAGGCTAAGTCTTCTTCTTCAAAGCTGGATGGTGCCATCAAAAAGGCTGCCATAGCTCGCCAAGAGGTTGACTCCCTAAAAGATGAGCTGAGCAAGCTGAAAGAGAGGCTGAAGGAGGAGGAAGCTCGAGCAGCAGAAAAGGATGAACTCCTTCGTCAATCTGCCCTGGCTCTACTTGGTAAGCTTTTTCACACATCTTTTGTAGATTATTACTTTTTATGGATCCGTTTCTTCATCAATGATTTCCTCCAATTGTATTTCTTGCAGAAGCCGCCAGCATCCCTGCTACTGCTTTGGACAAAGTTCCGAGTAACTCCCCGGCAAATGGTGTGTCGATGGTTCTTGCCACCCACCAGCTTACCCGGGAGCTTCTTGACAAAGGAAAGGGTGCTTTGGCGCGGATGCATTCAATAATATTCCCAAAGATCAAGCAGGAGAAGACTCTGGGGCAGCTGATTGATGCCTTTGCCGTCGACACCAAGGAAGTTATTGAGGTATTCAAGCGTACCTCGCGTACCTATGGTGCCCTCCTTGCCTTCCAACTTATGATGGGTTACGGCTTTAAGGCCGACATCGAAGAAATGACTAAGGAGCTGCCGAAAGAAAAAGATGGGCGATTTGTTGACTTGAGCACCTTTACAGGTGTCCGCCCGTACTTGTGCTCGCCAGCCTCCTTGAACTAGTTTCGTCAGGAAAGACATCGGCTGGCCCCAGCTTGTCGACTCAAACTCAGGCTCCTTGACTGTTGTAACGATTTTATCCTTGGGCTAGTACAAAACATTATTCTGTCGCGAGAACTTTAAGTTTTGTAATGAACATTGTGCTGGCATTGTTGCCAACATGCTTTTGCCATAATATCTTCATTTGTACTTCTCCTGATAGGAATTTCTTGTACTTCTCCCGATGGGAGTTACGTTGGATGCTTAATTTGTCCATATCCATCATCTTTTTACCGTTGTTTGCTTGCAGGTTTTCCCGGTGCCCTCGTTTGTCGATGACTCTTCGGGCGTTCTTCCGAAGGTGATCGGATCCAACGGATGAAGGATCGGATCACCTGGATGGAAAAGGACTTGCGCAAGCACTTATGCCTTGGCTGCGATTGTCAACAAAAGAGCGAGATTGCGGCCGTCGTGGAGCGGTACGCTCTTATCGAGCTACATAAAGCTACCGAGAGCTTGAACTCGTGAGTTCCTTGATCTCTCGCACCTTTTTGTCGAAAATGTCTTGTCTAATCCTTTGTTTATTTCCGTGGCAGTCATAGCTTTGAACCGCGCAGAAGAGAACAAACGGATTCACGAGCGTGTGAATGCATTAACTCAGCTGTCCTCAGCCGAAGAGATCTTCTGGCGGGAGCACTCGAAGGCTTTGGCTATCGCGCAATTTCAGGATCGGGTTCAGCAGGTCCACAACTTCTTTGACAAGTGTTACAAAGCTATGAGGGTTGTTTGGAAGACGATGTTCCCTTTGAACGTAGTTCCCCCGACGCTCCTTACTTTGATGTCTGAATTTGGTAATGCCAAGAAGATTCGAGACTTGGTACGTTCGCAGGTTTTTGCGGGGGCCAGGTTTACACTTGCCCTTGTGCTTGCCCGTTATCCTTCGGCAGGTTTGCTGTCGATTGCCAACGCGACTGGAGATTTGGAGGCACTGTATCCGAAGGTATTGTTGCCTGCCAACATAATTGTCGATAGACTCGAGGAGAACTTAAGGGTACCTGAAGAAGGAGAAAATCCGCAAGGGTGATTTCAAGGTTTAAATGTCCGTTTTGTAAATAGACAATTTGGCTATTTTATCCAAGTGTTTGGATTTATGACGCCTTTTTATTCGGTAGGTACATGCATATGTACTTTTACCATGTTATTGCCGTTGGCAAGTTTTGTCTTGAGCGAATCTTAGTTCCTCGTTTAGATGTATGTATATTGGTTGGTTAGCAAATCATTTGAGTGATCAGCTCGTGTTGCAGGTTTTGCTAAACCTGTTGTATGCGAAACTTTGCTTTCAACCGTCTTAAATTTTGACAGGCACTCCCGAATATTTCGGGTGTAGTGGTTCTGCCGATGAGCCCGTTGTTCCTTTGATATTTCCATAAGTAAAATATCGAACTTGGGTTGTTGTTTATATGTATTTCCAAACTCTTGCTATTTACGTCACTCGTAGAGGCATCTATAGCGGAGGGAAAGGTGAACGTCCTTTAGCACTTGTAGAGGCTTTTTTGGAGTGCGATCTTCTGCCTTGTACTATGTTTGCATAGTGATGGGGCTTAGAAGTTTGTCGTTACTGCAATGCTTAACAAGGAATTAAGGCTTAAGCTCTTATTAATAAGGTAAGCATGATGCTAGAGGGCGAAAAAGGGGAAGCCCTGATTATAATAAAGGAAAAAAGAGAATAAAAGCTAGTAAACTGCTTAGTCGAGGAAGGGGTTCTTCTCTTCTTCTGGCTTCTGCACCGCGTTAGTGATTGCTGCAGCGTTGCTCGTTTCGTCAGGGGTTTGAGCGGTGGTTGCCATCGTCTTGCTATCTCCTAAGCCTTCTGTGCCATCAGCTGCCGAGCCCTTTGTTGTCGAGGCTTCTGCTGCCGAAGCTTTAAGGGTGAGAGCGGCTGGCTTCTTCTTGGTGTCCCTGCCATCTTTTTCTTCCTTGATTTCTCGTATAGACAGCTTGGGCGGAGGGTCGACGATTTCTTGCTGTGACCCGAACTTTGCAGCAATCCTCTGAAAGTCGCGATCACAATTGTCCGAGCGTGAGAAACTTCCATAGACTGTGATGTTTGTCCCGTTGTTCCCGGGCATTTTCAGCTTGAGGTATGCATAATGCGGCACAACCATGAACTTGGCATACGCTGGTCTCCCGAGTATAGCGTGATACCGTGACTCCTGGCTCACCACTTCAAACTCGATCTTCTCCTTCCTCGGAATTGTCGGCCCCGCCGAAGATGACATTCGAGTAGACTTTGCCAAGAGAGTAGCCCGGTGCGGTTGGAAGGATCCCGTGGAAGCGGGTGTCTCGTTTCTTCCAACATGTTCATGGTGATCCCCATACTTCTAATTGTGTCGACAAATATCAGGTTTAACCCGCTTCCACCATCCATGAAAACTTTGCTCATCTTGAACCCCCCAATTTGTGCTTCGACTACCAAGGCAAGCGTGGACCTGGTTTTGGTATGGTCATCGGGTGATCTCGCTCGACCGAACGTAGTGTTCCGAGAGGACCATTCGACGTACTCAGGGATGTTTGCCATGATGCTTTCGCCAAGTTGATCTCTCGGTGAGCTTCTTCATCTCTCTTTTCGAGATACCTGTCCTATGGATCATGCTCATCTGCCCACGTGGTGGTGGAAATGCCTCGTTGGGTTGATGAGGTTGAGCTTGCTGGACCTGATGTTGCGGTGGGGGTGGTGGTGGTGGCGGTAGATGTTGCTGGCCTGCCTGCTGGATGAGTTTATGCATATCGATGAACTGCCGACAGTCCATGAGCAGGTGGCTAGACTTTATTTTACCATCCTTGGAATCGGTATATGAATGCAGGTACCATGGGGCGTTGATCTGCTCAGCGTAGGGTAGTTCGGGTGTTCTCTGTTGTCGTGGTTTATAGTTGCCACGGTTCCCGGAGTTGCTCCGATTACCGTCCTGTCGATCGTCTCGCTCTGTCATCATACCGATCACCCCGCCGATCGAGTAGCCTGCGGCCACCAAGTTGTTGTCATCGTAATCGCGGTTCTTCCTTCTCTTGTTGCGATCCCTTCGACCACCCGAATCATGTTTCGGCTGGTCATCTTCTTCGTCGTCGCTGCGCTGTCGTGGCTTTCGAACGTTGTCTTCACCATCGGCCCAGCTGTTGGCGATTTCCATTAACTTGGTTATGGTTTTCGGCTTTTTGCGCCCAAGTTCCTCTATGTAGCTTTCCCGCTGAACGCCGTCGCTGAAAGCGTCGATTGCTCTGTCGACAGATACGTCTTCGGCGGCATTCAGGAGTTTTGTGAATCTCCCGATGTATGAACGCATCGACTCCTTCTGCTTCTGGCGGCAATTCCGTAGCTCTTCGATCCCGACGGGCCTCTTGTATGTTGCTTGGAAGTTGGCGACGAAGGCATCTACTAGGTCATCCCATGATTTAACGTGAACCTTTCGGCAGCCCCTTAGCCGAGCCCGTGTCTGAATCCTTCAAGTAAAGTCTGTAAGCATTGCATTGCCGCTATCCGGTTTCCTTTGTGCAGGATCACGGTCTGCAGGTAGTCGTCTATCCAGGATCTTGGTTCTTGCTGCCCATCGTACTTGGCGGCATCGGTAGGGGTAGGCTTGAACTTTTTGGGCGGCATCGTTTCGCGGATCTTGTAACTTAGACAGTCGGCTCCCCTGAGCTCGCCGTCATACTCCTGGTCTTCATCCGAAGAATCGCTGTCGTCGTCCTTCCTAGCGGCGCGTCGCCGCCTTGCTTTGTCGATCCTGCTCTGGGTGATTTCGTCTCGAGCATCTCTCGCATGATGTTTCGACCCATCGCCTTGGACGGTGGTCCTTTCTTTGGCGGGACTAGGTTGTTCCCCAATATTGCGAGACTCTCCAGGGCACCTCGATGAGCTTGAGCCATGGATCCTTCAGGGCGCTGGTTGATGAGGTATGCGGCGAGGTTGGCCGTTGCTCCTGCAACGGTTTTCGGCCGTGGCATGCCGGCGGTATCCATAGTCATAAAGGATTTGGTCAGATTCGACGTTATTTCTCTGGCGTCATCTTCTGAAAGCCTGGATAGTCTTGACCGGTTCTTGCCTGTTCCGTGAGTGTTTCGGGAGGCACTCCCTTGCGAGCCCCTTCGCCGTTCGCTGGATCGATCCGCCGCAGATAGGCGTCTCTCAAGGGTGGCTTGCTCTTTCGACAGGTGCTCCCGGTTTTTCTCTAGTATGGAGCGGTAAGCATTGAGGGTTCCAACCGAAGTTCCTGCGGGGAGCGGCGTGTTGTTGAGTACCGCTGCCCTTGCTGCCGCCCACTCCTCATCCGCGATGGTGTAATCGCTGTCGCGGTTGCTGGCGCTGTTTTCAAAACTTGCCCTTCTACCGGAACGGGGGTATGGTCCTCGTCTCTTCTCGCGCCTTGCGTTTCCCGTGTTATTGGCGACATAAACCTCGATGGTGTGCCGTTCTTCGGGCGGTTCCCCGGATGATGCTGTCGATACCTGTCCTCTCCCGATGAATACCGGGCGTTGCGGATGAACGGCGTGTCGCTTGATCCCAGCCCGTGCCCGGTGTCGCGGTTCGGGCAGTAGTACGAAGTTAGTTTCGAGGATGAGGAGTCATCCGACCCTACCGACATGGAGGACACCGAGCCGGGAGTCGAGGGCACGGGTGAGCACGTCGATCCCGTCGCCCCAGCCGACGGATCGAGTGACGCGCTTGAACCCGTCGATCCGGAAGTGGGGGATTCCGACGAATCGAAGGATTCCTCTCGCGTTGACGTTGTAGTGGACGCTGCCGAAGGTCATCTCCATGTTCCCTTGTAGATCTGAAAAGTTCGAGCGGGAGGAATCGCTGTGTGGAGTAAACTCGTAGGAGCCGAATCGAATCGGGCTTCCCAGGATTGGTGACGATGGTGTCGACGAAGCTGCTGATGAAGCTACCGGCGAAGCCGCCGGTGTCATGATCGGATCTGCCGATGCCCTCCCTTGTGCCGACGGGTTTCCACGAGACGGCGCCAATTGTCGAGGGTACTCCTCGGCAATGCCCTCCGATAGGGGCTTAGGGTTGATGGAATCCCGCAGGCCGACACGAGACATCGGTACACGGACAAGCGGGGAGAGCGATTTACCCAGGTTCGGGGCCCTCGATGAGGTAAAACCCTTACGTCCTGCTCGTCTGCTTCTTGATTATGATGAAAACAGGTTACAATGGGGTGCCGAATAGTTCGGCTATAATCTCGTCGAGATGCTAGTTGCTAGGGTAACCTAGTTCTAAGCTTCCGTTGGCTAATATTGCTAAGGTTGATTGTGTCCCTCGATAGCCCCTCTCCTGGCCTTTATATAGGTGGCCAGGTCCCGAGAGGTCTAATCGAGTACGAGTAGGTTTACAGTAGATCTATCTCCAATCTTTCCTTGTTCGGCTTCTTCTCTGCCTTGTTCTCCAAGTAATCTTCCGCCGCACCGCCCTAGTGGCCCATCTTGCCACCGGGTACCTTCATGGGCCTCCAGTTGGACCGTGCAGGGTAGAACAACATTGGTTACCCGAAGGGTAATGCCCACGTCATGTGTTGTCATTTAGTGTACTAACATTCCGCTCCGTATAGTATTGCCGATCTGATTGTCGTCCTATAAAGCTTACCTTTTAACTTTTGTGGCCTTCTTGTAACATAGGATGCCAACTGCTTGTCGCCACTTCATTCATCCCGCCTTGATCATGTGGCAAATATCATCATCGATATCACCATTGCTTTGCGTCATTGATCCCAAGTATCGAAAGGTGTCCCTCTTAGGCACTATTTGTCCTTCTAAACTAACATCTCCTTATTTACACCTAACACCACTAAAATCGTATCGCAAATACTCGGTATTGGTCCTACTAATTCTAAATCCACGTTAAAAAAATCTAAAGCCCTTTGATTCCAAAGTGTGCCTCCATAGCTGTAACTTGCTATCTACGCCAACTTTGGTCTCAGCCACTAGCACCACATCATCAACAAAGAGCATACACCAAGGAATATCTTCTTGTATATGCTTCATCACCTCATCCATGTAATATCTCAGGATTCGAGACGATTGCGGGGTAGAATTAGAAAAGGGTTGTGCATTGCATCACAAAACTAGGGAAAATTTCGCGCTTAATTTCATAACACCTAAGAGGGAACAAGTTTCTCTCTCGACACCAGCTAGGGTTAGGGTTTCGAGAGTGCGACAAACTTGGACATGATCTCCTCTGAAATTAGGGTTTGAGAAGAGAGGGGAACATATGCAATTCACATATTTAAGATGCATGCCTAAGTTAAATTATAACTGAAATAAGGAATAATTCATATAATAATATTATAAATTAGAAAATATGAATATGAAAAGAATACAAATAATTTATGAAAAGCTCATTAGAGAAACTTGAGCTTTATTGATAATCACACATAATTACATTGTCAATTACAATATTCCAATGAATTAAATATTACATAACACATTTCAGGAATTGAAAAATGAAAAAGAAATTAAAGGAAAATTACAATGCATAAGAATTAGCTAAACTACACTAAATGATCAGCTTGATATTCTTGATCAAAAACTTGAAGGAGAGATCCTTGATCAACATCCTGAACCCTGCATACACAAAGAGCAAACAAACTTGACCATTAGGCCAAGTGGCAAAGACACTTGGCAGGTTAGCAAAGAAATATGAATTGGGAAGGATAACACCAAATAAGCCGAGCTGATCTTCACACACAAGTACCAACCATGAGCAGTGTAAGCAGCTCACAAGGATTCTTGCATGAGCACCAACACACATTCCCAATGGCTAGTCACCAAGCCAAAGTGCCTGGTTGTCGACCAAGGAAGTGACCAAAGAAGGATATATAACCTTTTCAGTCACCATACCCTAGATTCCATCGACACAACAACCAGCAAGGTAAGAACTGCTAGAACAGGAAGAACATATAGTAGCCAGAGCCACCCAGCAACTCAATCCACCAAGGATAGCTTGCTGTTGATCAAGAACATGGAGTAGGAGCTCACAGTGATCACCAGCAAACCAGTAGGAGCAGGGCAAGGACAAGCACATCACCAAGAGCACACAAAACCTCTACAGCAACACAAATTCTAGGAGCTGGAGTGAGGTATACACACAAACTCATGAGCAAGCATCAGTTTTGCTCATAATATAAGCATGTGCATCACACACACAAGCCAAAGGGTAGGAATACCTTGTTTGCATCATCATTTGGTGTAAACCATTGGATGTTGGAAAAATAGGGATTTAGCCAGAAGAGATGAACCCTAGTGAAGGATTGGTCAATTCAAGTGTATCACCACTACAACAAACCAAAGAATCAAGCAAGGATTTGATCCACAGCCAGCTAGCCCAACTCACCTAGCACTAAATGGTTCATTAAACCATTATAAATAAATACAAATTATTGTCTATTGATTTTCAACATCAAAAGCTACTGGAAATTCCAAAAAAGGATCACCCAGCAAGCATCTATCAAGCCACATCAAGCCACAGAGAGGGGAGCTACCCAAAAACAGCAGATAAATACTGCTAGGGTCACCTCAAACACAAAACTCTCAAGCCAAGCAATTGTATCATCACCCAGATGGGTTCAAAGAAGATCTAGGGTCCCCAACAATGGTTGGCATCCCTCTAGCTCAAGTAATTTCAGCAAAAAAATCATTACTGCATAAGCTGTCCATCCTAAATAATTAACAAAACATGATAAAGCTCACAGATAATTGAATCAAGCAACAAACAAGTATACAGGGATGCTATATAAGCATCAAACACATAACTGAATCCACCAGTAAGCTTTTACAAGCTTGAGAACACACCAGCACATGGTGAGCAGCTTTGCAACCCAATAGTAATACAAGATATCAAGTAACAATCATAGTTATAGCAGCCAATAAGTAATTGTCAAGCAACTGGTGATCACATGATCAACTAGAGCATGCAAACACAAGCCACAACATCAGTAACTCATCAAAGTTACTGAACATCTACAGAACAGTCAACCATTTCTCCACAAAGCATCATAATATCAAATTATAATTGTATCCAGAAGCACATCATCAAGGAATTGATGAATCTGTGCAACAAGCCAACCAAGCATGCCTAGAAATAGCTAGAGCATCACTGCCACCACACCTACATATGATTGGCACTTGCAAATTGCAAGAACTGCTTGTAGCAGTAGCCAATTGATGCCATTAGAGATTATACAGAGAGGCTAGAGCAATAGCAGCAAGCAAAGCTTGCTCAACTTACAGTAGCAATAGCAATAAGCCATAAGGACAATCCTATGACAGTAATGAAGCAGTAGAGCAAATACAACAGCTAGAGCAGGTCAAGCAAGCACCAATCAACCTATAGCATAGCAGCAGCAAGCAGGAAGCACATCATGGCCAGCACAACAACAACAGTAGCCTAACATGGCCAGAATCCCCAAGAGGGAAGCCTGGCCAGTAACTCCAGAGGTAGGAGATGAAGAGGAGAAGAGAGAGGAGGTAGGAGGCATGTACTGGAGGCAGTAGCGCTGCAGACGCACCACGACGGCACGGCGGCACAAGCCTGGCCACGACAACGCCAAGCCGCGACCAAGCCGTAGCCACGCCAAGCACAACAGCCCCAACACGACTCCGACGAGCCGCTGAGCATCACCTTGGCGCCCAGGAATGTCAGCTCGATGCGAATCGCCGCGAGCACCGCAAACCCTAGTTGCAATAGGGTTGGGGCGAGCGAAGGAGGCCACCAATCACAGATCGACGCGGACAGTTGGGTGCGCCTTCGACCGGCGAAGCGAAAGCGCCCGATCTCGTCGCCAGAGACCGTCGGAGATGGCCGGGATAAATCGGCGACGGTGCAGGCGACCGTGGCGTCGCGGGAGCGAGGAGAGCTAGGGTTAGATGCGGGGGAGGAGAAGAAGTGGGTGCGACCGAGTGGGCTGGACCAGGCCAAGCGGGTTGAGCCCAACCCATTCGGGTTGACCCTGGTAGGTGGGCCCACGGGCAATATTGTCATTTCACAATTTTATTTAAAAGAAAAACTTTGAAATAATACCATAAATTATAAATAGCTCTAAAAATAGAGAAAAATATGCAAACCACTTAAAATTTTATTCTCTATCATAAATAAATATGGAATAGAATTTTTGAAACAAATAAATATTAACCATTATTAAATTCAATGAATAATGAATTAATAAAATATCATTAAAAATAAACCCATATTTTTAATGATTAAATAAGTCCATAAATTATTTTGGACTTAAACAAAACTTGGAAACATTCCAAGATAATATTTTCACTCTTAAGGAGTATTCCTAAATTATTCTTATTCGCCACCTTCGACATTAAATCATTAAGCATCGGGAAGGGGGGAACCAAACCCTAAAAGTAGAAAGCATGCATATTTGAATCTTTAACCATTGCCCTTATCGGACAATGATGCCATCTTTGAGAAACAGAGGACCATGGTCAGTCCAAACAATCCAACTGCACTACCTTGCAGTCACCAGGCAAGTTCGTCGCTTGCTCATGTTACTTTGAGTATTTTTATCAAATTACTTGCAAAGTACTATACTTATCACTCTTGCATGAAAAGCAAAGATGCTAATTTCATAACTATGAATATGACTATGTGGTGGGCAATGGAACCATGGTATGAGTATGGTGGAGGTTCCATTGCAAGGGTTTATATACATCTAGGTTAACAACAAATGTCGTCCAGTGATTCTTGTGCCGTAATACCCGTGTTAACCATAAGATCTGGAGTGTGATGGAGTAGTCAGTTGTATTCCTTCCTTTCGTACATCAACGGATGCGCTTACCGTAGCAGTTGTGTCTTGCGAGAACAACCGGTGGGTGGGGATCCCATTCTAATTCCCCACGGTAATGCGGTCTATGAGGGGTTGCAACGACCGGCGAAGGTATCAAGGTCGTGAAACCTGATAGTAGTCGAGGTCGGATGGTATCCAATGGATACGCTGACCGGCGAGGACCCAAGGTCGGAATTGCAACAAAGGGTGGGTGTGCGAGGTCGCGGGGGAATGCAATGATTGACAAGGACCTTATACCGGGGCTCACACCACGGAAGTGTGAACGGGAAAGCTGCCCGGTTGGCACCAATGTTAAGATCTCTTATGGGTAAAGCAACACACCTCTGCAGAGTGTAATGAATCGTGACCTGTCTCCCTGTTCCGGGATTTGGAACTGCGAACGATGCCGGAAAGGAACTCCATGAACTTCTAGACACCCGGTGAAGGCTAACGGACATAGTTCTTCTGAATAAAAGCAACCATTTGAAGAGATGATTATGAAAACCTGCATTGGTGTTAGACTTTATGGTCTAATACCGTAGCTAGTGCATTAAACACCTCTTTCCTATAATGAACTTGTTGAGTACGCTCGTACTCATACCTCTTATAATCCCATGCTTAGATTGTCAGAATCACCTGGAGTAGGCCAATGAAGGACAAGATTGAGCAGATGGGATCTGCTATGAAGAACCAGACCTCTCTGGAGGTGTAGATGGGGTTGACTATCTGATAGTGTACACAACTGGGGAGGTTCCAGAAGGAGAACAAGCTTAAGCAACTACAGTAGTAGTAGTAGTCGAGCAGTACGAACTCTATAGTATTTAACTGCTCGAGTTGAATAATGTTAAACCTTTTAAGACCTATATTGTATAAGTTGAGTAGGGTTCACCATGAACCTAGGAGTAAACCTCTATGGATCCATGAGGAGCTCCAATATGATGTAATTATATGGCTCGTAATATTAAGTGACTGAAATAAATACCAGCTATGCTTCTGTTGTACTACTCTGAGGGATGTAATATTTGCAGGTTGGTACTTCGCACATGTTACGTCAACGACTGACATACTACAACATGCAGTGGTATGCAGGGTCACCACAATCCATCACTAAGGAATACATGTATGGACTCAAAGCCGACCCTTGATGTAGTCCTATCGCGATTGGAAAGGTATGGATAAAGGATCCTACATTCCAACTACCCATTTGCAACATATTTGCTTCGGCTAGCTTCCTTGCCCTCTTCGCATCCATTGAGATAGGGAGATGAAAAGACCCTTGCTCACTTATGACTACATGGTGCCTTGACCCTTGCTCATTTAATACCGCACCCATGTTTCGATATGGAGCGTCGTTAAGAGGGTTACGCCCCAATGAAATTTTACTGGGTTTTACGTTGGTTTGCCAAGCCTATTACAACCCCCTCCTTTACTAGGGCTTGGGACCTACTATTCATTTTTCTGTGCCAACTAAAAAGAAACCAACGTGGCACCTCTAAGAGAAGACTAACATCACCATGAAGGGAAAAAAAGTGATACTATGATAGTACTACATGACACCATGCATAATATATCATACACTAGCATCCTATGAATGATTTATATGATATCAGTCACTATGATCAGCCTGAGCTAAAATAACCCATTTTCTCTAAGCTAACACTATACATTATATATGCTCCGAGTCCGTTTGACTTGAAAGCCATCAAGGTTCAAGCATCATAGCCCATTTTGTTTTTTAAATTGCCATATTCTAAGTTTGTTATTTTTACGAGCAAACATGTACACATAAAATACTATATGTGCAAGATTGCATTTTCTTCATTTTTTTTCAAAATTGGGTCAAATGGCTAGCATGACTGTTCATAGCAAGGGGTTGAATAGTTAAAACCAACCATTGATTCTTCTATATAGTTACTATTTGTGTACTAAAACGTTTTTGTGAATAATTATGAGAAAATGACATTACACACTTGGAGGTCAATTTTGAATTACTTTCTACAAATCAACGCAAAGTCATTTAATTGGGCAAAAGTATCCTGGGAGGTTAATAATTCATTATAAGATAGGACTCGTCAATCAAATATGGTCTAGTTTGTGCGAAAATTGGAGTGATCCCATTTTGCACAATTTTCTGTACTACCTCACCCCCCCCCCCCCCATTTTTGGTACTTAGAAAATGAATAATATTTTTTTTACAAAAATTTGTAAACACTATTTCGCAAAATAATTGCCATGCAAAGATGCACCATTGCGACAAATTTTGGCACATTATTATAAATTGTGAAATGTAAATGGAAAAATGAAATAAAATTGTGTTTTAATCTTTGCAGATAGAAACACAAGGAAAAGTGGGAAAGGAAAAAATAAATTTAGGGATGTTGAATCACATACGAAGATGGGGGGTTAGAAAAGAGAGTGGCAGGGTAGGAAAATGGAAGCTTGATAGAAGATACGAGACCGGTAAGCTTGCAACCGATAGTGTGTGGATGGTAATCAGGAGAAACAATTAAAAGGAGGTGATAGGAGAGATCGAATGCATGTAGTATCGGAAAGGTATCAACAATATGGACTAAAGCGGACACATGGATGTGACGTAATTGGAGGAATACGGGAAAAAACGGCCATCCAACCTGCATAAAAGGGAATTACAGTAAATATGGTTGGTCAGTTGTTCGGTCTCAAACTATATGGACGGTTACTATGTGCATTGTAGATAGGCATTTCTCAAAAAGGCCGTTGTCGCAGCGACACTATTCTAACCCTTCTAGTCGCAAGAGCCGAGCATTAGAGCGTCACGTGCTTGCACTACCACAACCCCTGCCCCCAACAAACCGCAAGGCCGCTGGCACATCGAGACTGTGCTAACCATTCAATTCGCAAGAGCCAAGGCAAGACAGGCGCAGGAGCGGCGCACACTCGCACTGCCACAACCCATCCCGCCCCCGGCCGACCATATCCCGACTTGAAGATCGGCGTGTGGCATTAGTGACCAATCCTTTCTCACCCCCTCGTTCTCTCGCATTCGGCAGGAAGCTAGACACCGATGGCCGGCTGCGAGTCGGCAATGTGAGTCTTCTAATTATTTCCACCTTCTGATTTGGGAATCCATAACCTACTGATTGATTCATTGTTAACTTCTAGTATTGATCAAAATTTAGGCAAAAATTTGCATTACTTTACTGGTTCATTTGCTTCGATTGAGACTTGGTAGTGGATAGCGACCCTCATGATTTACGTGTGTGTTGAATTTCACACACCTAACCAGTAAGTTTTTAAGTTTGTTTTTGTAATATAATAAAATATTTCCGCTACTAAAACCAAATTTTAGTTTTGTTGATGTTATCGTAAACTTTCATGCCTGCCCTGCCATGTTAGATTTTTTCAACACTCTATATTCGCCATTTGAAAATCTTGGCTCCGCCATGTACCACGATTGAAGTTTTTACTTATTTGGAAACAAAGAAAACGAAGAAAGAGAAGGTTAACTTCGCTTAGCTAAGAGATGATTTATTAAAAAATACAGAGAAGCTTATTTTCTCCATTGTATCGCATGTATTTCCTTAGTAGCATAATTATTCATTAAAACTTTGTTAATACCCATTAATTACTAATGATGACAATACTAAGAGATAAGGACATGCATTTATTACTTCTCTAGATGATGATGATGTGATGAGCTAAAAAAAATGGTGTCTTCTCTAGCATGATACGTGCTCTGAAATCTATTTCTGTTCAAGATGCAAAACCCCATTCTTGCCTAGCTGCCTTGGCTCTAAAGTCTAGGTCGTCATTAATACATGTGCGCCAAAATAAGCGCGTAATAGAAAATCCCAGCTGAAGGATTAGCAACGCAAAATTGGAAACTATTAATGGTTAACAGGCTATATATATCGACACCACCCTCCAGCAAATGGGACAAGCAAACCCACATCACTTGGCTGTGCATTTTCACCTTCCCTGCCGTCCTATGCCAGTAAACCGCATCGTCTAACATTCGTGTCAAGTCTCTCTTAGCTCAGCTGTAAGAAACTGCAAGGTTTAACCCTTGTAAGCTAACGAGGGGCTAGGAGCTAGGTTAGGCCATTTCCTTGGAGAATGATGAGCGGCTCATCGAGCGGTGGCGGCGGTGGCGGTGGACGGCCGTGCGGGGCGTGCAAGTTCCTGCGGCGCAGGTGCATGGCCGGCTGCATCTTCGCCCCCTACTTCGACGCGGAGCACGGGGCGGCGCACTTCTCGGCGGTGCACAGGGTGTTCGGCGCCAGCAACTTGTCCAAGCTCCTCCTGCAGATCCCTGCGAACAAGCGCATGGACGCCGTGGTCACCGTCTGCTATGAGGCACAGGCCCGCCTCCGTGACCCCGTCTACGGCTGCGTCAACCACATCTCCGCCCTCCAGCAACAGGTGCGTCTGTAAAGTACATCACCTGGCTAGCTAGCTAGCTAGCTATAGCTAGGGTCTCTATCTATCTCTCTCTCGATCGTCATTGGAATGGAAGGGAGACGACGATCGATGGATCTTGAGTTGTTGGTGTGCACTTGGATGTGTTTCGTTTCCATTTTGGGTTTTGGGGTTTTGTTTTGTTTGGAATGGGGCTCCTTTTGGGAGGAGGCTAGAAAGTCAAGCAAGCCAATGGAGTTGATGAGGAAGGATCTTTCCGTTACCCGTGATGTACATCGTCTCACCATTAATTGGAACATCTACCATAGTATCTTTCCTCTCCCTTTTAGGTCTTCATACGTAATCTGTAAATTTATGATATCACCGTAAATCTCTGGTAGCTATGTTGGTTTTTGAGATGAAACCAAGAACGAAATTAGGCCCTAGCTAGTATCAGTCTCTTGTAATCCAAAATCGAGAGTGGTTCAGATAGAATCCACCAATTTCCTACACAAAAAATACTAGATAGATAGCAACGCATTTTACTAGGCAACAAGAGATTAGATTTCATTGAGGTATCTGCTGCTTCATTCGACCATGCTAGTCGTGTTTGCATGCCAAGAAACATATAATGTGAGCTTTGCATCCATTTCAGTGATCTGATCTAACTCGTCAACTTCCATGGTGCATGTCATGATGGATTGAATGATCTCCTCCAGGTGGCGAACCTCCAGGCCGGGGTCGCCTACCTGCAAGCCTACCTCGCCACGCTGGACGTGCCACCGCCACCGCCTCCGCCACCGTCTTTCCCGCACGTGCCAATGGCCACCGCGTTCTCCGTCTCCGGCCTGCCGTCGTCGTCGAACGTCCCGGCCAGCGGCAACGACCTGTCATCGCTCTTCGCACAGCCCACGCAGTCCCAGTGGGACTTGCAACACCAACACCAACACCAACACCAGCACCAACACCAACAGCCGCTACTCCAACAACCATATGACCAAATGGGAGAGGGCTCCGGCTCCGGTGACAGCCGCACCGACGGTGGCGACCTGCAAGCCCTGGCCAGGGAGCTCTTGGAACGGTCCCAACGGAGATCGGCGGGAGCGAGGCCCCAAAGGCCATCGCGCACACAGTGAAGAGACTGTCTGCCTCGCAGGTGAACTGAGTCAACTGACTGATCAGGGATATGCAACCATTCATGTATTGTCGAGAGAGGATTAGTTACATGATAATAAATTTGTAGTTTGAGAAAATGTCAACCGAATTCATGGCTGTAAGGTGAGATATATGAGATGGATAAGGCGACGAAGAAGATGTGGGAGGAGATAGTGCTGGAATATTAAGCAATTTCCAATTTACTGATTGATATAGGAGTACAATTTCTACATTACATTGCAGTTTTGGCATTTGCACTTTGTAAACTGAATTACTCGTTTTCTGCTCTCGCCACTGATCAGTCCGTTGATGCATGCATACCACCTGCAATATTATCGTATTAGATTAAAACAATAAACTCTACCACACCTTAATTGCAACACTTAACAACTCAACATGGCACAAATATTAATACCTCTTCACAAAAGCTAATCTTGGCTTAGCGAATGGAAATGAATTACTGTTCGTCCCTCCTCCCTAACCCTCACCTGCCACCAGGACACTGAACAACCAGCTTAAACACGTATATATCTATCATCTTGAGCCTTGATGTTGCTGAACCAACCAAGCTGAAGATGTCTGCTACTGCTGGTGACAAGACAGTTTTGATGAAAATAGTTCTCGTCGCTTGCCTTCTGCTGTCGACCCTCGGGTTTCTTTCTCTCGCACCACCTTTACCTGCAGCTACCTCAAGAAATGCGCGCAAGTCTCGATACATTGTTATAAGTGGTAATCTTCTTAAACTCTCTCATCGTGATTTTCACAGCTTATGCATGTTTTAGGACGCTTATGGCGATTGGAAGATAGTGCCATGTATTTGTTAATCCTAGTCTTCAAAAAGTTGCAGAGTATATTGTTACAAGTCATACTGAAACTACTAATTTCCTTGTCTGCACTGAAATTTATTTCCCTTAAAGTTTTCATTTGCAAGTGTTACTAATTTCCTTTTGGCGGATTTCCTGAAACTTAGATGTGCAGAGATGACAGTTGTGGACTGATAATATTTACAGGTTGCAACAACTACTGCAGTGTGGCCTGCTGCTACTGCAACATTCACAGGTTTCCACCTGTGTGTGAAAAGTGCTGCAAATAGTTTGAAGCCCCAAAACAGTATCAGAATGTTTCTTCATGCCCCCCTCTTGGGAACACAGCATGAGCTATTTCCTGTGTGCTGTCTCAGCGTTATTTTGTAATATATAGTACATCAGAGTGTCTGAGTTTCAACTACATGGAAACTCCAGGAAACCTTTATTTTGCAGTTTATCTGTATGTTATTTTTCAGATAACACATTATATTTGTCACTTTGAAGCAACATTTCTGAATCGGACAATATCTGATGTACCTTGCTGGTTCTTGTTAAATAATAACGTTTCAAGGTCGGTATAAGCCAGAGTACCAGCAGGAGCAGCTCAAAAGGCATGAAAGATAATATGACGCAAGTGAAATAGTAATCACTAGCTTAATTCACCCTCAAATTAACTGAAGAATAGTATCATCCACAGATAACACATGCAGTAACTGAAAGTACCAGCGAGCAAGTACGACAGGAACTGAACGGTCTATGCAACTGCGAAACTACAAGTAACACTTGAAAATGAAAAGTTTTGCCAAAAGATGTACTAAGGTCCAATCTACATTTCTCTTTCTGAGTTGTTGGTGAAGCGCCAAAGTAAGCCTCCAATAATATTATTTATGGAGTGAGAAGCCATTGGGACTATGATGCTTGATGAAGCTATGGTTGCTAAACCATAGGCAAGGCCAACAAATGTTGCCCTGGAAACACAAAAAAGGAAAATCAGATGTAAGAAACAGAAGCAATAGTTTGGGTGGTAACTCCCACATAAGAAAAGGGTGGTAACTGGCATGTTTCAAGAACTGTGAATTGTAAACATGCAGGAAAATACTGCAGGCGGGAGCGGCTACCAGATTGCGAATGAGTATCTCCTGCCATTACCCAAGTGAAGAACACCAAAAAAGGCACCGGCTACTAGGACACTTAACCAGTTCAGTCCGAAAATTGGCATCAATGCCCCTCGAAACAGGAGCTCCTGATATATCGAAAGTTTTTAAACATGAAGATTTATTCTGGAGAAAAGAAACAATTCTGCAAAAACATTTTAAATAAATATATATGCTTACCTCACTTATTCCAGGAGACAAGCAACCACGATGTAATCGAGAGGCTCCAGGGAAGTTAGGATCTAGTAGGAAAGAATAAAATCATCTAAAGTTAGAGTTGTAGCAAAGGGACTTGCACTGGCTAATAATACTAAGTAAGTTTGCCAGGGTCGAGTTAAGTTGACAGTGACATCAGAAAAATAGCAGATTGCAAATAATAATTTTTGGCTGTTTACAAAAAGCTCAGGTTGTGAAAGCAATTAAGAGATCAGCTCTGGGGTAATTATAACAATTGTGCAACTTGACATGAGTACACGATGAGAGGATGTAAAATTCTCAATTTGCGCCTAGTTCATAAAACAGAGCATTGGTTGATGTCTGGGGGAATGTATATCAAGAAATTTTTGCTTCCTGTATAGCTGAGATTGGCTGATGCAATACACTCCAAAAACATTTTCTTTGAGATAACACACCAAATGATAAGCATATTGAGAACTCTGTATGTTACACCTTTCAGCAGAATGGTTGTGAACTTCTCATTGCACGCGACTTCATTTTTCGATAATGGGCGACTTCATGAGAGAGGAAAGACTAAAATATTTGCATCTTAAGGTGTTCAGTTGATGAGGTATACAGTTCTCAGTTTATAATTTTTTCTTCACTTTTGTTTGCTTGTTTTGGTTTTGGTTTAGGGTTCTCCTGTAAGGCTAGCACCATTTTGGCGAGTTCTCATAATACAGGATGACGTGCATTTATGTACATGCTCGAAGAAAAAAATGCATGTTAACAAAGCACTTATAGAGCAAAAGAGACTTTATTCAAAGGTTGTACATACCTGTGTATTTGCAGCTTCACTGGAATCTCTGAAATCTGGCCATGTCTGTAGTAAAATGTATCTGGTAGAGGATATCAGTATTACGAGTCCAGCAACCAATTCGAGATGCCAACTTTCAGAATTAACTGCATAACAGCACTAGATTAGTATGCTTGGGGGCGTTTAGCTGAATCGACACCATTACATGACTTCTCATTCATTTTGTGAGAGAACAAGGAGCAAACTACTGACATGATACAACCGTAGAGTCAGCAAATGGCCATCCATTTGAAGATGCAATGTGTGATACCTGAAAATAAACAGTATGACATGTCGGGTTACTACTAGGAATGCCCTGCCATCCTACAGAGTACAACATTACACGTGCTTTAGAAAGTCTGGTGCTCCCAATAGCTGGTCTTTTGTTGAAATAATACTAGCTTTGCAACCACTGCAAAACCAATGTTTACCTCACGAAGAACAAGACCAGACGCAAGCAGCAAGCCAGATGTGAGAGTGCAGGACTGAAGAACAGCACTCCTTGGGGCACCTGCAGGTTTCTCATCACTAGTAACAACTCAGTGACCTCAAGGATGCTAGTGGGATTTTCGCTGTTGCTTGAAGAAGTGTCTTCACCATTCAGTGTAGGACCTTTGGACATATTGCAGGAGCGTCTCCGTTTCCTCTCATTGTTCTTTGCTGCATATATTCTGGCCACCTTCAGTAAATAGCACGAGGTCTGGGTGTCACAGATACTGCGTGAGGAATTAACTGAACTTTTTTTTCACGTTCCGGTGTAAGTAATACTTACATTACAGTAGAGCAGAATGTACATGTTTGCAGGGAACAGCTGAAATCTGGCATTTCCAACCTGATCAAACATGATCTGCCAATGTAAGGATATCAAAATGACGATCAAAGACATATTTATATGACACAAAAAGGAAGATAAATGCCCAGAAGACGTATGCGACATTGCAGAGTGATCAGAAAAAAAAAACTGCCCGCTTGGATTCATCCCAATCCTCTCTGATTGGCATACTACAGAACCGGTGCCCAACACAGTACACACACAAAGGGGGAAGAAATTGGTGTAGAATCCACAGTGGTCAGTGGGGATTAGCTTAAATGCAAGCTTCATGTCAACCTATGTCCAGGGACCAGGGTCCAATCCAAGAACTTCAATCGGGCCAAGTAAAAAGAGGAAAAGGGATGATAAATTACGCATACGCCCGGAGGGAGAATGGGTGGGCGACGGGACCGTGCGCTCGCTGCAAAGAGCATCATCATCCGCAACGAGTGGCCACCTATGGGATCTGGGGGGGGGGGGAGTACACCAAGATTGCTAGCGGAAAATTTGATTGAGAAAAATCCTGCAGTCAACCTGCGGTGTATGATCAGTTGCAGATCTAGGGACTAGCTGTTAAGCTTGTTGATCCGTTTCTGAAGATGTCAAAACAAGGGTAGCCAGAGAGGAATGGTGAAATGTGGCTATGGATGTCCCGTAAAAACATATGGCTGTGAACACCGTATCTGCGTGCTGGCCGTGGCTTTTTACAGGGAAGGGTCCTCGTCGTGTATCTGAGTCTAGCCATTTCTTGATCGATTTTTACAAATTTGTTTGCGTGTAGAA
>NC_061511.1:92528354-92593456 GCF_022539505.1 Lolium rigidum | reverse complement strand
TTGCACTCATCATATTACTTTGTGTTGACAATTATCCATGAGATAAACATGTTGAAAGTTGAAAGCAACAGCTGAAACTTAAATCTTCCTTTGTGTTGCTTCAGAACCTTCTATTAAGAATCTATTGCTTTATGAGTTAACCCTTATGCAAGACTTGTTGATGCTTGTCTTGAAAGTACTATTCATGAAAAGTATTTGCTATATGATTCAGTTGTTTAGTCATTATCTTTACCATTGCTTTGAATCACTTCATTCATCTCATATGCTTTACAATAGTATTGATCAAGATTATGATAGTAGCATGTCACTTCAGAAATTATCCTTGTTATCGTTTACCTACTCGAGGGCGAGTAGGAACTAAGCTTGGTGATGCTTGATACGTCTCAAACGTATCTATAATTTCTTATGTTCCATGCTAGTTTTATGACAATATCTACATGTTTTATCCATCCTTTATATCATTTTGATGCATTTTCCGGAACTAACCTATTGACAAGATGCCGAAGCGCCAGTTCCTGTTTTCTGCTGTTTTTGGTTTCAGAAATCCTACACAGGAAATATTCTCGGAATTAGATAAAACAAAAGGCCACGTTCTTATTTTTCCAGGGGCTTGACGGAGTACGAAGGAGAGATGAAGGGGGGCCATGAGGTGCCCACACCCTAGGGGGGCGCGGGCCACCCCTTGGTCGCGCCACCAGGTGAGGACCCCACCTCGGGACTCCACCGACATCGCCCCTTCGCCTATATATGCTCCCAGATGTGAAAACCCTAAAACACCCGACGATATTCCACGAAGAGTTCCGTAGCCGCCGCCATCGCGAAGACAAGTTTCGGGGGACAGAAGTCTCTGTTCCGGCACACCGCCGGGACGGGGAATTGCCCCCGGAGTCATCTCCATCGACACCACCACCATCTTCATCGCCGTTGTTGTCTCCCATGATGAGGAGGGAGTAGTTCTCCCCCGAGGCTAAGGGCTCTACCGGTATCTATGTGGTTCATCTCTCTCTCCCATGGTGTGATCTTTATGTGATCATGAGCTTTGTATCACTATTAATCTATGTGCTACTCTAGTGATGTTATTAAAGTAGTCTATTCCTCCTCCATGATGTAAAGTTGACGAGTGTGTGCATCATGTAGTACTTGGCATAGGTTATGATTGTAATCTCTTGTAGATTATGAAGTTGACTATTACTATGATAGTATTGATGTGATATATTCCCCCTTTCATAGCTATTGGTGACAGTGTGTATGCTATGTTAGTACTCGGTCTAAATTGCAACGGTCTATTATGCACTCTAGAGGTTACTTTAATATGAACTCCGGATTCACTCTCCACGGTGTGACGGTGACAGTGTGCGCATCGTGTGTGATTCCTTTATGAAGTTGTGGAGCTTGTTTACTCCGGCTTGAGGTGTGCTTTTATAGCCCTACACAATGAATGGTGTTTGTTATCCAACAAGAGAGTGTTTGAAAGTAGCACAAGTGAAGAGAAGTTATTTATTTATGTGATCATTGTTGAGAGTGTCCACTAGTGAAAGTATGATCCCTAGGCCTTGTTTCTAAGCATTGAAACACCGTTTCCAACAAGTTCTGCTACATGTTTGCTTGCTGCCATTTTTATTCCAGATTGCAATTACTACTTACAATCATCCATATTACTTGTATTTCACTATCTCTTCGCCAAACTAGTGCACCTATACATCTGACAAGTGTATTAGGTGTGTTGGGGACACAAGATACTTCTTCTATCTTAATTGCAGGGTTGCTTGAGAGGGATATCTTTGACCTCTACCTCCCTGATTTCGATAAACCTTGGGTGATTCACTTAAGGGAAACTTGTTGCTGTTGTACAAACCTCTGCTCTTGGAGGCCCAACACTGTCTACAGGAATAGAAGCGTGTGTACACATCACACGCAAGAAATTTACTTCGAATGGCAGAAAAAATACCACATAGTAGGTAGTTATGGTGGACACAAATGGCATAGGTTTTGGCTCAAGGTTTTGGATGCACGAGAAGCATTCCCTCTCAGTACAAGGCTTTGGCTAGCAAGGTTGTTTGAAGCAAACACAAGTATGAACCGGTACAGCAAAACTTACATAAGAACATATTGCAAGCATTATAAGACTCTACACTGTCTTACTTGTTGCTCAAACACTTTTACCAGAAAATATCTGGAATTTAGAGAGACCAATCATGCAAACCAAATTTCAACAAGCTCTACGGTAGTTCTCCACTAATAGGTTTAGACCACATGATGCAAGAGCTTAAACATGATCTACTTGAGAGCTCAAAACAATTGCCAGGTATCAAATTATTCAAGACAATATACCAATTACCACATGAAGCATTTTCTGTTTCCAACCAAATAGCAATAAATGAAGCGGCTTTCAACTTTCGCCATGAACATTAAAAGTAAAACTAAGAACACCAGTGTTCAATATGAAAAAGCGGAGCGTGTCTTTCTCCCACACAAGGAATTCTAGGATCCGAATTTATTCAAACACAAATAAGAATAAAAGCACACAGACGCTCCAAGTAAAGCACATAAGATGTGACGGAATAAAAATATACTTTCACTAGAGGTGACCAGATAAGTGGTTGATGAAGAAGGGGATGCCTTGGGCATCCCCAAGCTTAGATGCTTGACTCTTCTTGAAATATGCAGGGATGAACCACGGGAGCATCCCCAAGCTTAGACTTTTCACTCTTCTTGATCATATTATATCATCCTCCTCTCTTGATCCTTGAAAACTTCCTTCACACCAGACTCAAAACAATCTCATTAGAGGGTTAGTGCATAATCAAAAATTCACATGTTCAGCAAGGAAACAATCATTCCCAACACTTCTGGACATTACCCAAGGCTACTGAAATTTAATGGAGCAAATAAATCCACTCAAACACAGTAAAAGAGGCAATGTGAAATAAAAGGCAGAATCTGTCAAAACAGAACAATCCGTAAAGACGAATTTTTTCGAGGCACTTAAAATGCTCAGATGATGAAGCTCAAATTTAATGAAAGTTGCGTACACATCTGAGGATTACTCATGAATTTTTGCAGAATTTTTAGATTCACCTACAGAGAGAACAGCTCAAATTCGTGACAGCTAAAAATCTGTTTCTGCACAGAAATCCAAATCTAGTATCAACCTTCTATCAAAGACTTTACTTGGCACAACAATGCAATAAAGTAAATATACAAAGGTATTGCTACAGTAGTAACAAGCACCTTGACTCAAATATAAAACAAAAATTGCAGAAATAAAATAATGGGTTGTCTCCCATAAGCGCTTTTCTTTAACGCCTTTCGCCTAGGCGCGAAAAGTGTAAATCAAGTAACATCAAGAGAAGAAGCATCAACATCATAATTTGTTCTAATAATAGAATCAAAAGGCAACTTCATTCTCTTTCTAGGGAAGTGTTCCATACCTTTCTTAAGAGGGTATTGGTATTTAATATTTCCTTCTTTCATATCAATAATAGCACCAACGGTTCGAAGAAAGGGTCTTCCCAAACTAATAGGACAAGATGCATTGCATTCAATATCCAAGACAACAAAATCAACGGGGACAAGGTTATTGTTAACCGTAATGTGAACATTGTCAATCCTCCCCAAAGGTTTCTTTATAGAATTATCAGCAAGATTAACATCCAAATAACAATATTTCAATGGTGGCAAGTCAAGCATATCATAGAGTTTCTTAGGCATAACAGAAATAGTTGCACCAAGATCACATAAAGCATTACAATCAAAATCATTGACCTGCATTTTAATGATGGGCTCCCAACCATCTTCCAACTTCCTAGGAATAGAAGCTTCAAGTTTTAATTCCTCTTCTCTAGCTTTAATGAGAGCATTTGTAATATGTTTTGTAAAGGCCAAGTTTATAGCACTAGCATTAGGACTTCTAGCAAGTTTTTGCAAGAACTTAATAACTTCAGAGATATGAAAATTATCAAAATCAAAACCATTATGATCTAAAGCAATGGGATCATTGTCCCCAATACTCTGAAAAATATCAGCACTTTTATCACAAACAGTTTCAGCAATTTCAGGCAATTTTGCATGCTTTGTATTAGAAGTAGAAACATTGCCAACACCAATTATTTTACCATTGATAGTAGGAGGTTTAGCAACATGTGAAGCATCAACATTACTAATGGTGGTAATAGTCCAAACTTTAGCTACATTATTCTCTTTAGCAAGTTTTTCTTCTCTTTCCCACCTAGCATGCAATTCAGCCATCATTCCAATATTGTCATTAATTCGAACTTGGATAGCGTTTGCTGTAGCAAATGACTTAATATCTTTAGTTTCATTAGGCATAACTTTTAGTTTTAAAAGATCAACATCAGCAGCAAGACTATCAACCTTAGAAGTAAGAACATCAATTTTACCAAGCTTTTCCTCAACAGATTTGTTAAAAGCAGTTTGTGTACTAATAAATTCTTTAAGCATGACTTCAAGACCAGAGGGTACACTCCTACTGTTGTTGTAAGAATTACCATAAGAATTACCATAACCATAACCATTATTAGAAGGATATGGCCTATAGTTGTTGTTACCAAAATTATTCCTATAAGCATTGTTGTTGAAATTACTATTTTTAATGAAGTTCACATCAACATGCTCTTCTTGAGCAACCAAGGAAGCTAAAGGAACATTATTAGGATCAACATTAGATCTATCATTAACAAGCATAGACATAATAACATCAATCTTATCACTCAAGGAGGAGGTTTCTTCAACAGAATTTACCTTCTTACCGTGAGGAGTCCTTTCAGTGTGCCATTCAGAGTAGTTGATCATCATATCATCAAGAAGCTTTATTGCAACACCCAAAGTGATGGACATAAAAGTCCCTCCAGCAGCTGAATCCAATAGGTTCCTTGAAGAAAAATTTAATCCTGCATAAAAGGTTTGAATGATCATCCAAGTAGTTAGTCCATGGGTAGGGCAATTCTTTACCAAAGATTTCATTCTTTCCCATGCTTGGGCAACATGTTCATTATCCAATTGCTTAAAATTCATAATGCTACTTCTCAAAGATATAATTTTAGCAGGAGGATAATATCTTCCAATGAAAGCATCTTTACATTTAGTCCATGAATCAATACTATTCTTAGGCAAAGATAGCAACCAATCTTTAGCTCTTCCTCTTAAGGAGAAAGGAAACAATTTCAGTTTTATAATGTCCCCATCTACATCCTTATACTTTTGCATTTCACAAAGTTCAACAAAATTATTAAGATGGGCAGCACCATCATCAGTACTAACACCAGAAAATTGCTCTCTCATAACAAGATTTAGTAAAGCAGGTTTAATTTCATAAAATTCTGCTGTAGTAGCAGGTGGAGCAATAGGAGTTGATACGTCTCAAACGCATCTATAATTTCTTATGTTCCATGCTACTTTTATGATGATACTCACATGTTTTATACACACTTTATGTCATTTTTATGCATTTTCCGGCACTAACCTATTGACGAGATGCCGAAGAGCCGCTTGCTGTTTTCTGCTGTTTTTGGTTTCAGAAATCCTACAAAGGAAATATTCTCGGAATTGGACGAAATCAACGCACAGGGTCTTATTTTTCCACGAAGCTTCCAGAAGACTGAGGGAGAAACGAAGTGGGGCCACGGGGCGCCAACCCCATACGCCGGCGCGGCCAGAGGGGGGCCCGCGCCGCCCTATGGTGTGGGGCCCCCGTCAGCCCTCCGACTCCGCCATTCCGCCTACTTATAGTCTTCGCCGCGAAAACCCCAGTACCGAGAGCCACGATACGGAAAACCTTCCAGAGACGCCGCCGCCGCCAATCCCATCTCGGGGGATTCAGGAGATCGCCTCCGGCACCCTGCCGGAGAGGGGAATCATCTCCCGGAAGTCTCTTCATCGCCATGATCGCCTCCGGATCGATGTGTGAGTAGTTCACCCCTGGACTATGGGTCCATAGCAGTAGCTAGATGGTTGTCTTCTCCTCATTGTGCTATCATGTTAGATCTTGTGAGCTGCCTATCATGATCAAGATCATCTATTTGTAATGCTACATGTTGTGTTTGTTGGGATCCGATGAATATGGAATACTATGTCAAGTTGATTATCAATCTATCATATATGTTGTTTATGTTCTTGCATGCTCTCCGTTGCTAGTAGAGGCTCGGCCAAGTTGATACTTGTGACTCCAAGGGGGAGTATTTATGCTCGATAGTGGGTTCATGCCTCCATTGAATCCGGGACGAGTGACGGAAAGTTCTAAGGTTGTGGATGTGCTGTTGCCACTAGGGATAAAACATCAATGCTTTGTCTAAGGATATTTGTGTTGATTACGTTACGCACCATACTTAATGCAATTGTCTGTTGTTTGCAACTTAATACTGGAAGGGGTTCGGATGATAACCTGAAGGTGGACTTTTTAGGCATAGATGCATGCTGGATAGCGGTCTATGTACTTTGTCGTAATGCCCCGATTAAATCTCATAGTACTCATCGTGATATATGTATGTGCATTGTTATGCCTTCTTTATTTGTCAGTTGCCCAACTGTAATTTGTTCACCCAACATGCTATTTCTTATCGGAGAGACACCACTAGTGAACCGTGGACCCCGGTCCATTCTTTACATCTGAAATACAATCTACTGCAATATTTGTTCTTTACTGTTCTTCGCAAACAAACATCATATTCCACACTATACATCTAATCCTTTGTTTACAGCAAGCCGGTGAGATTGACAACCTCACTGTTACGTTGGGGCAAAGTACTTTGATTGTGGTGTGCGGGTTCCACGTTGGCGCCGGAATCCCCGGTGTTGCGCCGCACTACACTCCGCCACCAACAACCTTCACGTGTTCCTTGACTCCTACTCGGTTCGATAACCTTGGTTTCTTACCGAGGGAAAACTTGTCGCTGTACACATCACACCTTCCTCTTGGGGTTCCCAACGGACGTGTGTCTTACACGCCATCAAGACAGCTTTTACGGCGCCGTTGCCGGGGAGATCAAGACACGCTGCAAGGGGAGTCTCCCACATCCAATCTCTTTACTTTGTTTTTGTCTTGCTTTACTTTATTTTATTTACTGCTTTGTTTGCTCTTATATCAAAAACACAAAAAAAAAGTAGTTGCTAGTTTTACTTTATTTACTGTCTTGTTCTCCATATTAAAAACACAAAAAATTAGTTACTTGCATTTACTTTATTTAGTTTGCTTTATTTACTACTGCTAAAATGAATACTGCTGAAAATACTAAGTTGTGTGACTTCACTAGCACAAATAATAATGATTTCCTATGCGCACCTATTGCTCCACATGCTACTAAAGCAGAATTTTTTTAAATTAAACCTGCTTTACTAAATCTTGTTATGAGAGAGCAACTTTCTGGTGTTAGTTCTGATGATGCTGCTGCCCATCTTAATAATTTTGTTGAACTTTGTGAAATGCAAAAGTATAAGGATGTAGATGGTGACATTATAAAATTAAAATTGTTTCCTTTCTCCTTAAGAGGAAGAGCTAAAGATTGGTTGCTATCTTTGCCTAGAAATAGTATTGATTCATGGACTAAATGTAAGGATGCATTTATTGGTAGATATTATCCTCCCGCTAAAATTATATCTTTGAGAAGTAGCATAATGAATTTTAGGCAATTGGATAATGAACATGTTGCTCAAGCATGGGAGAGAATGAAATCTTTGGTAAAGAATTGCCCTACCCATGGACTAACTACTTGGATGATCATCCAAACCTTCTATGCAGGATTGATTTTTTCTTCGCGGAACCTATTGGATTCAGCTGCTGGAGGTACCTTTATGTCCATTACTTTGGGGGCGAAAACAAAGCTTCTTGATGATATGATGATAAATTACTCTGAATGGCACACTGAAAGGGCTCCACAAGGTAAGAAGGTAAATTCTGTTGAAGAAACCTCCTCCTTGAGTGATAAGATTGATGCTATAATGTCTATGCTTGTGAATGGTAGATCTAATGTTGATCCTAATAATGTTCCTTTAGCTTCATTGGTTGCGCAAGAAGAACATGTTGATGTGAACTTCATTAAAAGTAATAATTTCAACAACAATGCTTATAGGGATAATTCTGGTAACAACTATAGGCCATATCCTTCTGCTAATGGTAATGGTTATGGTAATTCTTATGGGAATTATTACAACAATAATAGGAGTGTACCCCCTGGTCTTGAAGCCATGCTTAAAGAATTTATTAGTACACAAACTGCTTTTAACAAATCTGTTGAAGCAAAGCTTGATAAAATTGATATTCTTGCTTCTAAGGTTGATAGTCTTGCCTCTGATGTTGATCTTTTAAAATTGAAAGTTATGCCTAATGAAGATAAAGATATTAAGTCATTTGCTATAGCAAACGCCATCCAAGTTCGAATATGAAAATATTAGATTGATGGCTGAATTGCATGCTAGGTGGGAAAGAGAAGAAAACGAAAAACTAGCTAAAGAGAATAATGTAGCTAAAGTTTGGACTATTACCACCACTAGTAATGATAATGCTTCACATGTTGCTACACCCCCTACTATCAATGGTAAAATAATTGGTGTTAGCAATGTTTCTACTCCTAGTACAAAGCGTGCGAAATTGCCTGAAACTGCTAAAACTGCTGAAACTGTTTGTGATAAAACTGCTGAAATTTTTCAAAATATTGGGGATAATGATCCCATTGCTGTAGATCATTGATACGTCTCCGACGTATCGATAATTTCTTATGTTCTATGCCATATTATTGATGATACCTACATGTTTTATGCACACTTTATGTCATATTCGTGCATTTTCTGGAACTAACCTATTAACAAGATGCCGAAGAGCCGGTTCATGTTTTCTGCTGTTTTTGGTTTCGTAAATCCTAGTAACGAAATATTCTCGGAATTGGACGAAATCAAGACCCGTGGTCCTATTTTTCCCGGAGCCTTCCGGAACACCCGAGAGCCGCCGGAGGGAAGCCCCGGGGGCCCCACACCACACCCCGGCGCGGCCGAGAGGGGGCCGCGCCGCCCTATAGTGTGGGCCCCCCGAGCCCCCTCCGATGCTGCCCTTCCGCCTATTTAAAGCCTCCGTCGCGAAAACCCTGATACGAAGAACCACGATACGGAAAACCTTCCAGAGCCGCCGCCATCGCGAAGCCAAGATCCGGGGGACAGGAGTCTCCGTTCCGGCACGCCGCCGGAGCAGGGAAGTGCCCCGGAAGGCTTCCCCATCGACACCGCTGCCATCTCCACCGCCATCTTCATCACCGCTCGCTGCTCCCATGAGGAGGAGTAGTTCTCCATCGAGGCTCGGGGCTGTACCGGTAGCTATGTGGTTCATCTCTCTCCTATGTACTTCAATACAATAATCTCATGAGCTGCCTTACATGATTGAGATTCATATGATGATGCTTGTAATCTAGATGTCGTTATGCTAGTCAAGTGAATTTTACTTATGTGATCTCCGGAGACTCCTTGTCCCACGTGTGTAAAGGTGACAGTGTGTGCACCGTGTGGGTCTCTTAGGCTATATTTCACAGAATACTTATTCACTGTGAATGGCGTAGTGAAGTGCTTATTTATATCTCTTTATGATTGCAATGTGTTTTGTATCACAATTTATCCATGTGCTACTCTAGTGATGTTATTAAAGTAGTTTATTCCTCCTGCACGGTGTAATGGTGACAGTGTGTGCATCCGTGTTAGTACTTGGTTTATGCTATGATTATGATCTCTTGTAGATTATGAAGTTAACTATTGCTATGATAGTATTGATGTGTATTATTCCTCCTACATAGCATGAAGGTGACAGTGTGCATGTGTTAGTACTTGGTTTAGTCTTATTGATCTTTCATGCACTCTAAGGTTATTTAAATATGAACATTGAATTGTGGAGCTTGTTAACTCCGGCATTGAGGGTTCGTGTAATCCTACGCAATGGTGTTCATCATCCAACAAGAGTGTAGAGTATGCATTTATCTATTCTGTTATGTGATCAATGTTGAGAGTGTCCACTAGTGAAAGTGTAATCCCTAGGCCTTGTTCCTAAATATCGCTATCGTCGCTTGTTTACCGTTTCTATCGCGTTACTACTGCTGCGTTACTATCGCTTGTTTATCGTCCTCGGGCAAAGCACTTTTCTCGGTGCCGTTGCTACTGCTCATATATATTCATACCACCTGTATTTCACTATCTCTTCGCCGAACTAGTACACCTATTAGGTGTGTTGGGGACACAAGGGACTTCTTGCTTTGTGGTTGCAGGGTTGCATGAGAGGGATATCTTTGACCTCTTCCTCCCTGAGTTCGATAAACCTTGGGTGATCCACTTAAGGGAAACTTGATGCTGTTCTACAAACCTCTGCTCTTGGAGGCCCAACACTGTCTACAAGAATAGAAGCTCCCGTAGACATCAAGCAATTTTCTGGCGCCGTTGCCGGGGAGGAAAGGTAAAAGGCTCTCATACTCCGGTCCCAGGTATAAGTACTTTTCTGTTACCGTTGTGTGTGTGCTCAAATCTATTTCCTTTAGATCCTGCAATTGCATCTTTTTGTTTCTTGTTTACACTAGTTTGGCATAATGGACAACAGTGAGCTTCTTATTCTATTTCCTGATTTAAAACATGGATTGTTTGATGCGAAAATTAAAAAACCTATGAAATCTTATTTGCATGCTGGTAGTAATATTAGTATGAACGCTTTGAACACCATTGTTGATAATGATATGGAAAATTCTAAGCTTGGGGAAGCTGGCTTTGATGAGCATGATATTTTTAGTCCCCCAAGCATTGAGGAGAAAATTTTCTTTGATGATACTTTGCCTCCTATTTATGATGATTATAATGATAGTGGTCTTCTAGTGCCGCCTACTATGGAGAGTAAATTTTGTTGTGATTATACTATGCCTCCTACACTTGATGAGAATAATAATGATAGCTACTTTGTTGAATTTGCTCCCACTACAACTAATAAAATTGATTATGCTTATGTGGAGAGTAATAATTTTATGCATGAGACTCATGATAAGAATGCTTTATGTGATAGTTATATTGTTGAGTTTGCTCATGTTTCTACTGAAAGTTATTATGAGAGAGGAAAATATGGTTGTAGAAATTTTCATGTTACTAAAACACCTCTCTATGTGCTGAAATTTTTGAAGCTATACTTGTTTTATCTTCCTATGCTTGTTACTTTGCTCTTCATGAACTTGTTTATTTACAAGATTCCTATGCATAGGAAGCATGTTAGACTTAAATATGTTTTTGAATTTGCCTCTTGATGCTCTCTTTTGCTTCACATACTATCTTTTGCGAGTGCATCATTAAAACTCGCTGAGCCCATCTTAACGGCTATAAAGAAAGAACTTCTTGGGAGATAACCCATGTGTTATTTTGCTACAGTACTTTGTTTTATATTTGTGTCTTGGAAGTTGTTTACTACTGTAGCAACCTCTCCTTATCTTAGTTTTGAGTTTTGTTGTGCCAAGTAAAGTCTTTGATAGTAAAGTAAGTACTAGATTTGGATTACTGCGCAGTTCCAGATTTCTTTGCTGTCACGAATCTGGGTCTACCTCCTGTAGGTAGCTCAGAAAATTAAGCCAATTTACGAGCATGATCCTCAGATATGTACGCAACTTTCATTCAATTTGAGCATTTTTATTTGAGCAAGTCTGGTGGCCTAATAAAATCCATCTTTACGGACTGTTCTGTTTTGACAGATTCTGCCTTTTTATTTCGCATTGCCTCTTTTGCTATGTTGGATGAATTCCTTTGATCCATTAATGTCCAGTAGCTTTATGCAATGTCCAGAAGTGTTAAGAATGATTGTGTCACCTCTCGAACATGTTAATTTTTATTGTGCACTAACCCTCTAATGAGTTGTTTCGAGTTTGGTGTGGAGGAAGTTTTCAAGGATCAAGAGAGGAGTATGATGCAATATGATCAAGGAGAGTGAAAGCTCTAAGCTTGGGGATGCCCGGTGGTTCACCCCTGCATATTTTAAGAAGACTCAAGCGTCTAAGCTTGGGGATGCCCAAGGCATCCCCTTCTTCATCGACAACATTATCAGGTTCCTCCCCTGAAACTATATTTTTATTCCGTCACATCTTATGCACTTTGCTTGGAGCGTCGGTTTGTTTTTGTTTTTTTTTTTGTTTTGTTTGAATAAAATGGATCCTAGCATTCACTTTGTGGGAGAGAGATACGCTCCGCTGTAGCATATGGACAAGTATGTCCTTAGGCTCTACTCATAGTATTCATGGCGAAGTTTCTTCTTCGTTAAATTGTTATATGGTTGGAATTGGAAAATACTACATGTAGTAATTCTAAAATGTCTTGGTTAATTTGATACTTGGCAATTGTTGTGCTCATGTTTAAGCTCTTGCGTCATATACTTTGCACCCATTAATGAAGAAACACTTAGAACTTGCTAATTTGGTTTGCATATTTGGTTTCTCTAGAGTCTAGATAATATCTAGTATTGAGTTTTGAACAACAAGGAAGACGGTGTAGAGTCTTATAATGTTTTCAATATGTCTTTTATGTGAGTTTTGCTGCACCGTTCATCCTTGTGTTTGTTTCAAATAACCTTGCTAGCCTAAACCTTGTATCGAGAGGGAATACTTCTCATGCATCCCAAATACTTGAGCCAACCACTATGCCATTTGTGTCCACCATACCTACCTACTACATGGTATTTATCCGCCATTCCAAAGTAAATTGCTTGAGTGCTACCTTTAAAATTCCATCATTCACCTTTGCAATATATAGCTCATGGGACAAATAACTTAAAAACTATTGTGGTATTGAATATGTACTTATGCACTTTATCTCTTATTAAGTTGCTTGTTGTGCGATAACCATGTTTCGGGGACGCCATCAACTATTCTTTGTTGAATATCATGTGAGTTGCTATGCATGTTCGTCTTGTCTGAAGTAAGAGAGATCTACCACCTTATGGTTAAGCATGCATATTGTTAGAGAAGAACATTGGGCCGCTAACTAAAACCATGATTCATGGTGGAAGTTTCAGTTTTGGACATATATCCTCAATCTCATATGAGAATAATAATTGTTGCCACATGCTTATGCATTAAAGAGGAGTCCATTATCCGTTGTCCATGTTGTCCCGGTATGGATGTCTAAGTTGAGAATAATCAAAAGCGAGAAATCCGAAATGCGAGCTTTCTCCTTAGACCTTTGTACAGAGCGGCATGGAGGTACCCCATTGTGACACTTGGTTAAAACATGTGTATTGCAAAGATCCGGTAGTCCAAGCTAATTAGGACAAGGTGCGGGCACTATTAGTATACTATGCATGAGGCTTGCAACTTGTAAGATATAATTTTCATAACTCATATGCTTTATTACTACCGTTGACAAAATTGTTTCATGTTTTCAAAATAAAAGCTCTAGCAAAAATATAGCAATCGATGCTTTCCTCTTTGAAGGACCATTCTTTTTACTTTTATGTTGAGTCGGTTCACCTATCTCTCTCCACCTCAAGAAGCAAACACTTGTGTGAACTGTGCATTGATTCCTACATACTTGCATATTGTACTTGTTATATTACTCTATGTTGACAATTATCTATGAGATATACATGTTACAAGTTGAAAGCAACCGCTGAAACTTAATCTTCCTTTGTGTTGCTTCAATACCTTTACTTTGATTTATTGCTTTATGAGTTAACTCTTATGCAAGACTTATTGATGCTTGTCTTGAAGTACTATTCATGAAAAGTCTTTGCTTTATGATTCACTTGTTTACTCATGTCATTACCATTGTTTTGATCGCTGCATTCATTACATATGTTTACAAATAGTATGATCAAGGTTATGATGGCATGTCACTTCAGAAATTATCTTTGTTATCGTTTTACCTGCTCGGGACGAGCGTAACTAAGCTTGGGGATGCTTGATACGTCTCCGACGTATCGATAATTTCTTATGTTCTATGCCATATTATTGATGATACCTACATGTTTTATGCACACTTTATGTCATATTCGTGCATTTTCCGGAACTAACCTATTAACAAGATGCCGAAGAGCCAGCTTCTCGTTTTCTGCTGTTTTTGGTTTCGAAATCCTAGTAACGAAATATTCTCGGAATTGGACGAAATCAAGACCCGTGGTCCTATTTTTCCCGGAGCCTTCCGGAACACCCGAGAGCCGCCGGAGGGAAGCCCCGGGGGCCCCACACCACACCCCGGCGTGGCCGGAGGGGGCCGCGCCGCCCTATAGTGTGGGCCCCCCGTGCCCCCTCCGAGGCTGCCCTTCCGCCTATTTAAAGCCTCCGTCGCGAAAACCCTGATACGAAGAACCACGATACGGAAAACCATCCAGAGCCGCCGCCATCGCGAAGCCAAGATCTGGGGGACAGGAGTCTCTGTTCCGGCACGCCGCCGGAGCAGGGAAGTGCCCCCGGAAGGCTTCCCCATCGACACCGCTGCCATCTCCACCGCCATCTTCATCACCGCTGTTGCTCCCATGAGGAGGGAGTATTTCTCCATCGAGGCTCGGGGCTGTACCGGTAGCTATGTGGTTCATCTCTCTCCTATGTACTTCAATACAATAATCTCATGAGCTGCCTTACATGATTGAGATTCATATGATGATGCTTGTAATCTAGATGTCGTTATGCTAGTCAAGTGAATTTTACTTATGTGATCTCCCGGAGACTCCTTGTCCCACGTGTGTAAAGGTGACAGAGTGTGTGCACCGTGTGGGTCTCTTAGGCTATATTTCACGTAATACTTATTCACTGTGAATGGCGTAGTGAAGTGCTTATTTATATCTCTTTATGATTGCAATGTGTTTTGTATCACAATTTATCCATGTGCTACTCTAGTGATGTTATTAAAGTAGTTTATTCCTCCTGCACGGTGTAATGGTGACAAGTGTGTGCATCCGTGTTAGTACTTGGTTTATGCTATGATTATGATCTCTTGTAGATTATGAAGTTAACTATTGCTATGATAGTATTGATGTGTATTATTCCTCCTACATAGCATGAAGGTGACAGTGTGCATGCTGTGTTAGTACTTGGTTTAGTCTTATTGATCTTTCATGCACTCTAAGGTTATTTAAATATGAACATTGAATTGTGGAGCTTGTTAACTCCGGCATTGAGGGTTCGTGTAATCCTACGCAATGGTGTTCATCATCCAACAAGAGTGTAGAGTATGTATTTATCTATTCTGTTATGTGATCAATGTTGAGAGTGTCCACTAGTGAAAGTGTAATCCCTAGGCCTTGTTCCTAAATATCGCTATCGCTGCTTGTTTACTCGTTTCTATCGCGTTACTACTCGTCGCGTTACTACCGCTTGTTTACTCGTCCTGGGCAAAGCACTTTTCTCGGTGCCGTTGCTACTCGCTCATATATATTCATACCACCTGTATTTCACTATCTCTTCGCCGAACTAGTACACCTATTAGGTGTGTTGGGGACACAAGGGACTTCTTGCTTTGTGGTTGCAGGGTTGCATGAGAGGGATATCTTTGACCTCTTCCTCCCTGAGTTCGATAAACCTTGGGTGATCCACTTAAGGGAAACTTGCTGCTGTTCTACAAACCTCTGCTCTTGGAGGCCCAACACTGTCTACAAGAATAGAAGCTCCCATAGACATCAATCATAATGGTTTAGATTTTGATGATTGTCACATCTCTGAAGTTATAAATTTCTTACAAAAACTTGCTAAAAGTCCCAATGCTAGTGCTATAAATTTGGCCTTTACAAAACATATTACAAATGCTCTCATAAAAGCTAGAGAGGAGAATTTAAACTTGAAACTTCTATTCCTAGGAAGTTAGAAGATGGTTGGGAGCCCATCATTAAGATGAGGGTCAATGATTTTGATTGTAATGCTTTATGTGATCTTGGTGCAAGTATTTCTGTTATGCCTAAGAAAATCTATGATATGCTTGACTTGCCACCATTGAAAAATTGTTATTTGGATGTTAATCTTGCTGATCATTCTATAAAGAAACCTTTGGGGAGGATTGATAATGTTCGCATTATGGTTAACAATAACCTTGTCCCCGTTGATTTTGTTGTCTTGGATATTGAATGCAATGCATCTTGTCCCATTATATTGGGAAGACCTTTTCTTCGAACCGTTGGTGCTACCATTGATATGAAGGAAGGTAATATTAAATATCAATTTCCTCGTAAGAAAGGTATGGAACACTTCCCTAGAAAGAGAATGAAGTTACCTTATGATTCTATTATTAGAACAAATTATGATGTTGATGCTTCGTCTCTTGATAATACTTGATTCACACTTTCGCGCCTAGCTGAAAGGCGTTAAAGAAAAGCGCTTATGGGAGACAACCCATTATTTTACTTCTGCACTTTTGTTTTATATTTGAGTCTTGGAAGTTGTTACTACTGTAGCAACCTCTCCTTATCTTTATTTTATTGCATTGTTGTGCCAAGTAAAGTCTTTGATAGTAAAGTCAATACTAGATTTGGATTACTGCGCAGAAACAGATTTATTACTGTCACGAAATTGAGCAGCCCCTTCTGTAGGAAATTTACAAAACTCTGCCAATTTACGTGCGTGATCCTCAGATATGTACGCAACTTTCATTCAATTTGGGAATTTTCATCTGAGCAAGTTAAGTGCCCCTTAAAAATTCGTCTTTACGGACTATTCTGTTTTGACAGATTCTGCCTTTTATTTCGCATTGCCTGTTTTGCTATGTTTGATGGATTTCTTTGTTCCATTAACTTTCAGTAGCTTTGTGCAATGTCCGGAAGTGTTAAGAATGATTATGTCACCTCTGAATATATGAATTTTCAATTATGCACTAACCCTCTAATGAGTTTGTTTTGAGTTTGGTGTGGAGGAAGTTTTCAAGGGTCAAGAGAGGAGGATGATACAATATGATCAAGAAGAGTGAAAAGTATAAGCTTGGGGATGCCCAAGGCATCCCTTCTTCATCGACACCTTATCAGATCACCTCTAGTGAAACTATATTTTTATTCCGTCACATCTTATGTGCTTTACTTGGAGCGTCTGTTTGTTTTTGTTTTTGTTTTTGTTTGAATAAAATTGGATCCTAGCATTCCTTGTTTGGGAGAGAGACATGCTCCGCTGTTTCGTATGAACACATATGTTCTTAGCTTTACTTTTAATGTTCATGGCGAAGGTTGAAACTGCTTCGTTCATTGTTATATGGTTGGAAAAAGAAAATGCCGCATGTGGTAATTGGTATAATGTCTTGAATAATTTGATACTTGGCAATTATTGTGCTCATATAGATCATGTTTAAGATCTTGCATCATGTACTTTGTACCCATTAATGAAGAACTACATAGAGCTTGTTAAAATTTGGTTTGCATGATTGGTCTCTAGAGCCTAGATATTTTCTGGTTAAGGTGTTTGAACAACAAGGAGACGATGTAAAGTCTTATAATGCTTACAATATGTTCATATGTGAGTTTTACTGTACCGTTTTATACTGAGTTTGCTTCAAACAACCTTGCTAGCCTAGCCTTGTATTGAGAGGGAATTCTTCTCGTGCATCCAAATCCTTGAGCCAAAAACCATTCCATTTGTGTCCATCATACCTACCTACTACATGATATTTCTCTGCCATTCCAAAGTAAATTACTTGAGTGCTACTTTTAAAATTCTATCCTTTGTCTTTGCAATATATAGCTCATGGGAAAATAGCCTTAAAAACTATTGTGGTGAAGAATATTTACTTATGTATCTTATTTCTTAATAAGTTGCTTGTTGAGCGGTAACCATGTTTCTGGGGACGCCATCAACTATTACACTTTTGTTGAGTATCATGTGAGTTGCTATGCATGTTCGTATTGTCTGAAGTAAGGGCGATTTTCATGATCAAATGGTTTGAGTATGCATATTGTTAGAGAAGAACATTGGGCCGCTAACTAAAGCCATGATCCATGGTGGAAGTTTTAGTTTGGACAATCAATCCTCAATCTCTTATGAGAATTTTATCTGTTGTTGAATGCTTATGCATTAAAGAGGAGTCCATTATATGTTGTCTATGTTGTCCCGGTATGGATGTCTAAGTTGAGAATAATCAAAAACGAGAAATCAAATGCGATCTTTCTCCTTAGACCTTTGTACGAAGCGCATAGAGGTACCCCTTTGTGACACTTGGTTGAAACATATGTTATGCAATGATAATCCATGTTAATCCAAGCTAATTAGGACAAGGTGCGAGCACTATTGGTATACTATGCATGAGGCTTGCAACTTATAGGATATCTTATACATAACACATACTCCCTCCGTTCCTTTCTATAGTGCCTATAGATTTTTAGCATTTGTTTCAGAATATAAGGTTGTAGCTTAGCTTTTTTTCAATTACCCCCTCACTGTTCAGCTCCCAAATCGTCCAGGTCCCAAATTTATTATGGTCAGTTAGTAAGATATGGATTTCCCAAATTTTACGTTGATCTCAAATCGTTCAGCTAGGGGTCTTGTGTAAAAAATACTCTTGCGCTAATTTCCGTGCCAAAAAACTATAGGCACTATAGAATGGAACAGAGGGAGTATGATTTATTACTACCGTTGACAAAATTGTTTCTATGTTTTCAAAATGAAAAGCTCTAGCACAAAAATAGTAATCCATGCTTCCCTCTGCGAAGGGCATATCTTCTACTTTATTGTTGAGTCAGTTCACCTATTCTTTCTATCTTAGAAGCAAACACTTGTATGAACTCGTGTGCATTGATTCTTACATGTTTACCTATTGCACTTGTTATATTACTTTGTGTTGACAATTATCCATGAGATATACATGTTGAAGTTGAAAGCAACCGCTGAAACTTATATCTTCCTTTGTGTTGCTTCAAAGCTTTTTACTAAGAATTTATTGCTTTATGAGTTAACTCTTATGCAAGTCTTATTGATGCTTGTCTTGAAAGTATTATTCATGAAAAGTCTTTGCTATATGATTCAGCTTGTTTACTCATTGTCTTTACCATTGCTTCGAATCGCTGCATTCATCTCATATGCTTTACAATAGTATTGATCAAGATTATGATAGCATGTCACTTCAGAAATTATCTTTGTTATCGTTTACCTACTCGAGGGCGAGTAGGAACTAAGCTTGGGGATGCTTGATACGTCTCAAACGTTTCTATAATTTCTTATGTTCCATGCTACTTTTATGATGATACTCACATGTTTTATACACACTTTATGTCATATTTATGCATTTTCCGGCACTAACATATTGACGAGATGCCGAAGAGCCAGTTGCAAACAACAGACAATTGCATTAAGTATGCTCGATAGTGGGTTCATGCCTCCATTGAATCTGGGACAGTGACAGAAAGTTCTAAGGTTGTGGATGTGCTGTTGCCACTAGGGATAAAACATCAATGCTTTGTCTAAGGATATTTGTGTTGATTACATTACACACCATACTTAATGCAATTGTCTGTTGTTTGCAACTTAATACCGGAAGGGGTTCGGATGATAACTCGAAGGTGGACTTTTTAGGCATAGATGCATGTCGTATAGCGGTCTATGTACTTTGTCGTAATGCCCTGATTAAATCTCATAGTACTCATCGTGATATATGTATGTGCATTATTATGCCTTCTTTATTTGTCAATTGCCCAACTGTAATTTGTTCACCCAACATGCTATTTCTTATCGGAGAGACACCACTAGTGAACCGTGGACCCCGGTCCATTCTTTACATCTGAAATACAATCTACTCGCAATACTTGTTCTTTATCGTTCTTCGCAAACAAACATCATCTTCCACACTATACATCTAATCCTTTGTTTACAAAGCAAGTCCGGTGAGATTGACAACCTCACTGTTACGTTGGGGCAAAGTACTTTGATTGTGTTGTGCAGGTTCCACGTTGGCGCCGGAATCCCTGGTGTTGCGCCGCACTACACTCCGCCACCAACAACCATCACGTGTTCCTTGACTCCTACTGGTTCGATAACCTTGGTTTCTTACTGAGGGAAAACTTGTCGCTGTACACATCACACCTTCCTCTTGGGGTTCCCAACGGACGTGTGTCTTACACGCCATCAGGGGTGCATATGAAATCATTATTATTGGTGCTAGTGAAATCACACAACTTAGTGTTCTCAGGAGTATTCATTTTAACAATAATAAAAATAAGTAAAGCAACCCAAATTAAATAAAGTAAAACAAGTAACTAATTTTTTTTGTGTTTTTGATATAAAGAAAGAAAACAAGACAGAAAAAAAATAAAGCAAGACAATAAACAAAGTAAAGAGATTGGGTGTGAGAGACTCCCCTTGCAGCGTGTCTTGATCTCCCCGGCAACGGCGCCGGAAAAAGTTGCTTGATGACGCGTGAAGCACACGCCCGTTGGGAACCCCAAGAGGAAGGTGTGATGCGTACATCAGCAAGTTTTCCCTCAGTAAGAAACCAAGATTATCGAACAAGTAGGAGATGAAGGCCACGTGAAGGTTGTTGGTGAAGGAGTGTAGTGCGGCGCAACACCAGGGATTCCGGCGCCAACGTGGAACCTGCACAACACAATCAAGATACTTTGCCCCAACTTAACAGTGAGGTTGTCAATCTCACCGGCTTGCTGTAAACAAAGAATTAAACGTATGGTGTGGAGAATGATGTTTGCTTGCAAAGAACAGCAGAGAACAATGATTGCAGTAGGTTGTATTTCAGATGTAAAAGAATGGACCGGGTCCACAGTTCACTAGTGGTGTCTCTCCAATAAAATAAATAGCATGTTGGGTGAACAAATTACAGTTGGGCAATTGACAAATAGAGAGGGCATAACAATGCACATACATATCATGATGACTACTATGAGATTTACTTAGGGCATTATGACAAAGAACATAGACCGCTATCCAAGCATGCATCTATGCCTAAAAAGTCCACCTTCGGGTTAGCATCCGCACCCCTTCCAGTATTAAGTTGCAAACAACAGTACAATTGCATTAAGTACCGTGCGTAATGTAAACAATACAAATATCCTTAGACAAAGCATTGATGTTTTATCCCTAGTGGCAACAGCACATCCACAACCTTAGGGGTTGTCGTCACTCCCCGCATTCAATGGAGACATGAACCCACTATCGAGCATAAATACTCCCTCTTGGAGTTACAAGTATCAACTTGGCGAGAGCCTCTACTAGCAACGGAGAGCATGCAAGATCATAAACAACACATATATGATAGATCGATAATCAACTTGACATAGTATTCCATATTCATCGGATCCCAACAAACACAACATGTAGCATTACAAATAGATGATCTTGATCATGATAGGCAGCTCACAAGATCTAAACATGATAGCACAAGAGGAGAAGACAACCATCTAGCTACTTCTATGGACCCATAGTCCAAGGATGAACTACTCATGCATCAGTCCGGAGGCGGGCATGGTGATCTAGAGCCCTCCGGTGATGATTCCCCTCTCCGGCAGGGTGCCGGAGGCGATCTTCATAACCCCCCGAGATGGGGTTGACGGCGGCAGCGTCTCAGTAACTTTTCTCGTATCGTGGCTCTCGGTACTAGGGTTTTCGCGACGGAAGGATTATATAGGCGAAGGGGCAGAGTCGGGGGACGCCCGAGGGGCCCACCCCATATGGCGGCGCGTCCAGGGGTGGGGCCGCGCCCCCCTATGGTGTGGACGCCTCGTGGCCCCACTTCGTCTCCTCTTCGGTGTTCTGGAAGACTCCGTGGAAAATAAGACCGTGGGCTTTTGTTTCGTCCAATTCCGAGAATATTTCCTGTGTAGGATTTCTGAAACCAAAAACAGCAGAAAACAGGAACTGTCGCTTCGGCATCTTGTTAATAGGTTAGTACCGGAAAATGCATAAAAATGATATAAAGTGTATATAAAACATGTGAGTATTGTCATAAAACTAGCATGGAACATAAGAAATTATAGATACGTTTGAGACGTATCAGTCACCAGAGCACCAACTGCCAAGCCAACTAGGAGGTCACCCCTCCAAGAGTAACAAGCCCACGGTCTCTCACTCGAACTAATCATATTGTAGAGATCAACACTATGCAAGGATGTAAAGCAAGAACACCAAGAAAAGTGCTCAAATCCTTATCTCTAAAATCCCACCAAAGCAAAAAATGCTATGGAGGCACTAGAGAGGAAGAACAAGGGTGGAAATCAACAAATGACTCCAAGATCTAGATCCCATGAGTTCCCCTCATTTAGAGGAGGAATTGATTTGTGGAGGTTGTAGATCTAGATCTCCTCTTTCAAACCCCTCAAGAATATGCAAGAATCATGGGAGGAAAGGGAGATGAAGCAAGCTCAAAAGGTTAGAGAATGGTGGTAAAAAAGTGCTCAAGAACTCTAAGGAACAATGGTGAAGAAGACCCCTATTATACCCCTTCAAGAAAAATTACCGTTTGAGCTGAAATCGAGTCACCCGGCGCTGAGCCCGTCAGGACCAGCCAGGGTGCCGACCTACCCGGCATAGGGCCCGGTGGGCCGGACCATGTGCCGAGTAACTCGGTAGCAGCACTCGGCATGCCAGCCCAGGTTTCGGGCAGCCCGGCAGCAGCACCCGGCATGCCGACCCAGGCGCCAAATAGCGACAAATTTTGCATCCGGACTCCGATCAAGATGAAACTAGTTCTGTTGGAAAGATAACAGCGAAGAGATACCCAACAAAAAACTGAAAATATTGAGACTTCTCACATAATGTTTTTATATGATTTTAGAGAGGGATACTCCCAACATCAAGAAACGGTGAAGACACCCAAACTGGAAAATGCAAGATAAGATGCATACGAATTCCATTTTCAATGAAGTTGGGTTTGTTGAAAAGCTAGCAACAAGCTCAAGAACCTCACATAGAGAAACATCAATAAGCAACAAGAATATAGGGATACAAAGTATGCAAATGATTGAGCTCTCTAAGACGATGCGATCAAGTTACTCAACCGAAATCCCCTTTTGATAGTGCGGCTATCTATCCTATAACCCGGTCTCCCAACAACCACCTTGAGACTGGTAAAAGAAAAACCTAGCAAGGACATACCTTTGTCTTGCGCATCCCGCTTGAACTTTACGACAATGATTCAAGCTCCACTCAAGCCGGAATGCCTCACTTGATCGTTGTTGCTTCGTGAAGACTCGCAATTGCTCCCCCATACATCATTATGGGATAGCTTCATTAAGACATATCTTCACATGTCTATTATCACCAAATGGACGGCAAGCTTCAAGCATGATATCTTCAATATGCCCATCTTGAATTTTCCTTTCTCAACCTTGATGATATCCAAGCTTGATGCCATCCTCTCATGGGCTATATGAGATCATACTCTTGATGCATGCCCATGTCAAGATACGTAACCCACATAGACAACACAAATGCACATATATAGTGGGTTAGCTCATGAAGCATAATTGACAAGGCTTACCGCTCACAAGGCCACATGGTTCAAAGTGGTACAATGTTTATGCTTCATGTGTTGACCAACTTAAATTTAATCTTCACTCTTAGTCTTGGTCAACCTTGTATCTCTTCATGCTCTATCATAATATCTTGATCATTCATTGCTTAACACATAAACTAGAGAATGGCTAACTTGAGCTCCACACAAGAACTCCATCTTTATTTCTTCTTCTTGATCATATCATATTCTTCTCTTCAAAATTGATGATCTTGATGCCAATACCAAATGTATAACATTATATTCATGAAATCCACACTTGAATCCAACATATGGACTTCAAGAAATACCAATAGAATATTCCTTCATATAAACACAATGAAAACATTAGTCAATAGAGGATTGTCATTAATTATCAAAAACACACTGAGGGGCAATGTAACCTTACACTATTGAGTTGGGGGTTTTAATTTTGTTTGCACAACAAATCCATTTTTACTTTCGAAGTGCAAAAAATGGGTTCTTTTGTGAAGCACCTACCAAAAAGCCATTCTAAAATTGGACCACCCAATTTTTGAAGAATACTAGACCACATTGTGTGTACAAATCACTAATTGGTTGCATCTCAAAAAAAATTCTAGGTACCTCTCACAAAAAAAAAGATAAATATTGTCGATTCAATTCGGAAGGGGGCCAAAGTTGAACTACAGGTGCTTGATAGTTTGCTCACCGAAAAAATCATCTTTAGGTTCACAACTATCTAATTCATCATAGATTCACAACTTTTTTTTGCAAGATTATACCCCTAGGTAACAAAGGTGATGCCCTCCATTGAAATAGAAGCATTAATTTACAAAAGAAGATACACCGATGGGATTGCCGTCATTATAGACCTATGATGAGGCTGTCGACGTAAAACTAACTCTGTCGCTCGCCAAACCCTGCGCCGATGGCTAGAGCTACGCCGACATCCGTTGTCAGGGTAGGGGAGCTATGTTGACGGTCAAAGCTCGTTGTCGGCGTAGATCGAGCTATGCGGACGGACATGCTGCAAGTCGAGCTTTTTGAGGACATACGCCGACGGTGCCGATAAACGGCCGTCGGCATAGGGTTCGGCCATCAGCGTCTAGCCTATTTCCTGTATTGAATGGGGGTGAGCTCATGAAGTCGCCATGTGAAATCTGTGACCTAATCACTAAGCATCACCGGAATTTCACACCTGAAGTTAAGCCTCCGAACCCAAGTGCAGCAACATGTTATCAAATGGGAACTGCCACCACCAGATTATGTGAAGATAAATTTGGACGCATCGTTTGTCCCGGAAGCGCATGATGGAGCTTTCGGATTTATCATCCGTTCTAATAAGGGTGAGTTTATCGCGGCGGGCGCCGGAATGCTCTACCACCAATCAAGAAGGGAGGCTATGATCTTGCAGACACAGGTGTCTTGAGACGTGAGGCGCAACCTGAACTTTCTGTATTTTAACCACTAGATTTTAATGTGCGCCTTGGCGCACGATCCCGTGGAGTTTGTATCAATATTCGTATTGTATACATTTGTAAACACCAATGATAATCAAGCATTAACGGAGTTTGCTAGGCAAATTGACAGCCATGGAGAGCCAAATGAGAAACCAGCGATCCTCCTCTCTTTATATTAAATATGTATTTCCTATAGGTATAAATACATGGTTCTGAGATAACAATAGTAAAACACAAGGGTCCCATCTGGGGTCATAAAAAAGTTGTTCCCTTATTTACAGAATGTAAGATGAAACATTAAACACGGGAGAAACAATGATCTCGTATCACTATATGAAATAGCTAGTATAGAAGGCAGATGTTCATAATAATATATTGGCAACGTGGGAGTCATAGCCGTAGACCTCAAAATCACAATGGATCGAGTCATCTTCAGCTCACCCATAGTAACCAGAGAACTGCTTAACTTCGGTGAAGTCAGACCCATTCACACATATGGATATGCTGATTAAAATCAATTGCCACAGACTGAATGTCAAGGAGATTGGCATTGTGTGCATAAGGGTAGAACATAGCTTCGGTCACAAATTGACCTTCTCCAACGGCTCGGCTCTAGCACTTGGGGCATGGAAGCCATAGTTTCTCCATCATGGCTTTTAGCATGACACTGGTGCCTATATTGATGGTCTCCATCGATTCACAAGCTTGGATTCTGAGTATAAAAGGTACAGTAGTGAGAGCCCACAATAAAAATTTCGAGAATGCAACTTTGAAATTATGAAGTGACACAAATTCTAAGACGTAAAGCCCCGACTTACACTGTCAGTTGACCAAGCTAATAATTGAATATTTCAAGAATACCAATATTCTAATGAGTTGCTACCATTATTTTAGCTAGCTCTAAGCCTCTTACTTAATTCTTTATGCAACATAGGCCCTAAAGAATGTTTGGCTTGTCTCTAAGCTGTGATAAGTATTTAGAGCCAGAGGGAGTAGATAGTTTTCTAACAACGATATGTACAACCATCGCTTATAAATAGTAGTAAGCAGGGGCTTCCTCCCAAGGAAAAAGAACTATGGTATTATCCAAATGGATTTCTACGCTAGTAGTATCTAAAGACCATTCGGAGCTAAAAGCAAGTGTGTTAGGATGGTGACACGCTTCATACAATAAAATGACCTGAAAATCATGGCAAGCATCTCGGGAGAAACCGAATTAATGTAGTAATTTAGCAGACAGTACGAGAGGTTTTCAGTAACGCATGGCAGAGCAAAGGGATTATCTGCCTTTACTTAGTAACATGTAGGATAGCAAGGTTTTCAGTATATGAGTAGCCAAAATTATGATATGTTTTTTCCTTGACCACTTTCAAGTGCAAGGAAATATTTTGTGACTTCCCTTGGTTCCCAAACATGAACATGACCACAATGCATGTAGATGCATTATTGTTTCACATGCTTCCTCTTTTTTCATAGTACTGCAAAATAAAAGCAAGTGCAACAACCTACTCTGCAAGTAATCATAGAAGCCCTCCCTGTGGCTACCGATGGCCCACAGGGACAAATTTTGAGTAGTTATAGTCGCAAGCAAAGTTTAATACTGTGATATACGAGCTGAGCTAGGTAGTATATTTCTCTAGTTCAGAAAAGACAGTACTATTTCCTATTACAAATTTTCCATATGAAATACTCAAAAGTAATGAAGATGCATTCACGGACATTAAGTTCAATGTGATGGATACAAATTCTCTAGATACATAATTGTTCAAAGCATAACATATAAAGAGAAACTCCAGGATTTGGGTCACTACTTGATGGCACAATACTCCAGAGAAAAGAGAGTAATATCCCAATTGAGTAACTCTAAGAAGAATAACATGTGACCATTAGTTACAGCAAGTTGCTTGTAGGCTAGCTAATCCATACATCAAAGAGACGACATGGGCATATTTTATTCATATACTACTTTGGTTCACCACAAGACTCTTACAGGTCATATATTTAATAGCACATATGTTCGTAGGGATGTGAATTATACCAGAATACCAGATTAAATATGCAGTACATTTTATTCACTTAAATGGATAGGGGACTAACTTACTGCTTGCAAAATAATAGAACTCACCTTTTGCTCTGATATAAGATCAACGGATTCCATCAAGGCCAACTAATAATTTGTAAATTGCAGTTATAATCCAAATAAATGAGGTTGTCTTCTACGCAGCTGCATAATCTTTATATCTCCTATTCTCTGTTGTGGATACGACAAGTTATGACATATACAGACAGCTTCTGGACCATTCCCTTTTAAAAAATGGCACACATGTTTATTGAGATGCATAAGTAGAAAATAGAGTTCTGAAGACAACTAAAAGAACAAAATGCAACTGATCCAGCTAAATACACTTGACACTATCAAATAAGATACGCTTTTCTTTATAACCGTAAATAAGGGATCCTTGTACTACCTCATGAGGGACACCTCACATGCTTAACATATCCAGTAATCCGACGTTCATGGCCACTAATGCGAAATCCAAGTAGCCAATGAGTGAAACACATAACCAATGGAGAACATTCATAAACTTCAATTAAAAAACATGTGCATAGTTCTGAACTAAAAAGCATATAGGGTCTAACATAACGGTATAAATCATGGATGTATGATTCTCCAAAACAGGTAATTTCATAGAAAATAAACATTGGAATATAGAATGATACCTGCTATAGCGTTTGAGTAACAACAATTTCAAAACTTTGAAATGAAATGCCTAGTGCTTCAAAATTAACATGTATCTCCATTCAAGCAAGTATACTCTAGTAATAATAGTATAAATATGCCAGATTTACGAACCAAAGAACTCAAAAAGAATCGGTTTCCATCAACACTACACATTTGGTAGATGGATTAAGAAGAGCTACTTGTTGCATTTCATGGCTTTATAAATTTTGTGAACAAATACCACAAACGGAGGTTGATTCAGAAGAATCTGAGTGTCTGGCACAACCATTATCATAGGCACTTCTTAACAGCATATTTCTTAAAATTACCACGGTAGAGAGTTAACAAATTATGTAACTGATTCAACTCACAAGGACTTCATGATACCAGGCTAAAAGGCTCTCCAAGGTACTGCATCTACAAAATCATTCAGCTTAGTACCCTATCCCATATTTCCAATTTTCTTTGAAATGTTTCCTAGCTCCTAGTAACAGTAGGCCAAGCACCACAAAGCCATGGACAACAGGAGGCCAAATGAATTTTCTCTATAAAAGGGTAGCGAACTGAAAATATAGAAGTGAATTCCACGGGACAGGAGGGGCGATTCAGAACCTGTTGGGTCCCTGTTGTTACTCTGAGGACAGGCGTGTTTGGGAGACCAGATATGCATCTTGAAGCAGATTGTCCTGACCTGAGATTGCAGAATGCTACAAGCACGAATGTCACTCTTTTTCTTCAAATCAGCCAGCTCTGTAGAAAGGCAGAGGTAACTATGGTTGTCTTTCGGTGAAAGCTACTGATTTCCCCGACTCCTTCTCCTGCGATTAGTTCTTGTTCTCCTCCGAGAAGCACAATTTTACTTCACATCGAGTAGCCAACAATTTCAGTACGGGAACACTGATCTAGCATTGATACACATGTAAAGTGAGAAAACATAAGGTGTACAGATAGGTACCTGCGGTTACTGACTATTATTTAGTTCATAGAGGAATTTACTTCTTGATTTTTTTCTCTTTCATCTTCTGGACAACATAAAAAATGGTAATCAAGAACAACTCGAAACACCAAAAACATGTCATTTACTTAGACCTTCTTGAAAAATTATAAGAGTTAGATGCACATAGAAATTTTGAAATGGAAAACACAACCTCCTTGCTTCTGATTGCCATATGTCCTGGAGGAGGACCAGGCAGTACTTGTGATGGAAGAGCAACATATTTGACCCACCCAATCTTCAGCTCATAGTCGTACAACACCTAAGATAAATAATTTCAGTAAATTACAAGCAAAAGTAGAAGTAGTACTTCAAAAGTATGAACATGATACTATTTCAAGCTATCCTATGGCTACATCACGATTGCCACTACATGGAATGGAAATGCACAGTAACCTTGCATTTAATCCTGGGCTTCCTGTCCTCCTGCTCTATTCATGAATTCAATAAACCCACAATGCTGTCTTTTGCGTTCTACATACGTTCAAGCTAGGTCGCATTATCTTGACACTCGCAATAGGTTCAAACCGACCAAATGTACTCAAATGAAAATTCTAATCCATATTGCACAGTTAAGCTAACTGTGATGAATATACGCTTAAAATTATGTCTAGTCGGAACAAGAACGGCACAGAAATAAACCTTAGGAGAGAGAGTGCCAACATATAAGTTTGTGGTTTGGGGATCGATGTCTCCAAATGAACCTGGTAACCTCCCAGTGGAATCAGATTCATCTGTTAATTCATCAAACCGGCTAGACTGATGCAGGTAAAAGTTCCAAGCATCAGTGTACCATATACAAGGACAAACTACAAGAATTCTAAGAAAGAAAAATGGGAAGCAATCACAAATTTATCCCGTCAGGTAGTAACCTATTTAAAACAATTTCTAGAAGTTTGCCAGCCATGATAGATTTCCTAACATTCTAGTCAACCGAGAGAATATTATAGCACACTGAATCTAACGATATAATCAAAATTGCCATCTGATTTATTTCATATGATGTCTAGTGGAATGAACCAAAAGTCGCATATACTAATACCCACCATGGAGGCGTCACCGTGACGGCTGCCACGTTCTTTTCTCGAAGCTCTTTCTCCAACCTGAGTTCCTCCATGACATTATCTATTGCATGTGTCTTCCCTTTTTTCCTTTTCCTTTGGCCGCTCATCTTCCTTCTGCATGTCAAGGTAAATGATTAACCAAAGAACCATACTGAAAACTAAGGCAATCAATTTGCATATACATCCCGACCTCTTTCTATGTCTGTCCTGAATGATGGTGGCAAAAAAGATGGAACATACCTGGATAAAATTATGCTATATATAAGATATGTATTATGCTCGGTTAGGTGCCTTCTTCTCCAATTCCTTGTCGGCTCCTTTTAACCAAACCAGCGACGCCTCGTCCACCATGTAGCCACGCTGCCGATGCTCTGCAACCACCTGTCCTCGCTGAATCGGAGGCCAGCTTTGCTTGTCTTTTCAAGTAGAAAGTAAATCTGTTTATTTCACTACATATGCATGTATTCCAATCAATTATTTCAACTTAATCAAATAAACAAAGTTACAAAGCAAAATACTGCTACTTTTGATTAAATAAAGTAGAAATAAACATGAGTCAACTTGCATCTGAATAACATGGACAAACTAAAATCAGAATTAGAATGGGATTCAGTTGGAGCTTACATACAAATGATGTGTAAAACCCGGCCTATGCTGATCCCTTTGCCTCCTCACGCTAGGAGGAACACTGTAAATGGCACCCAACGCTTCCTAGAGGATTCACGTTCTTGTCATACCTAGCAGCAGTAACATGGACAAATTTAGCCACAAGGAGTTGGGAGGAGACAAGGAGGCCAAGAGGAGGGGGCAGAGCAGCAGCGATGGAGACGGGCTGGCGGAGCCCTCCATCCTTCAGGAGCCCGTCGACGGCCTGGTGGCGCCTCCCCGCAAACGTCGATGCGTGCCTCCTCGTCGCGGGGGTGCTGCGAGCGGTAGGGCGCTTGTCGACGGCCTGGCGGCGTCCTCCCCATGTGCCTCATCGCCATGGTCGTCTGTCCCCACCGTGTGGCAGCGGCGGCCCGGCGGCGGAGGTTGCGGGTGGAAGAGGCGAGGACGAGGAAGGGGAGGAGAAGCGACGGGGGCGGCGGCTGCAGGGTTAGGGATTGGCTGGTGGCTGCGCGCGGATTGGGGAGAGATGCTAGGGTTTTCCTCAGATGCCTTTTATACCATCGTGACCCAATCGCTGGCTCGAAACGAGACGAAGTTAACTGGCCAGCCCGTGCGTGTGTGGTGCCCTGCGAGGCCTCCGTTGGAGGGCTGAGATTGAACAGAGTCAAAATCGGACGGCTCGCGTGCGCTGAGCGCTGTGAGGCCGACTTGGAGGCTCTGCCAACCAGAATGCACGCGCGGGAACGGCCAAGATCCATCAACGTAGAAGATCCTATGGCTGAGAAGTGCTAATCCTTGTGAGGCCCCCTATGGGGGGCATCGTTTACACCTTTAGATGCAGACTTCGTTTACTGCAGCCGAGGTGTAGCGCATAGTCTGGCAAAGTTTGGTTACCAGGACACTGCTCCCTCATCCATTTGTATGGACACGGCTCCGGACTTTGTAATTGGTTTGCTCGCTAGCAATATTGCTGACCGGCAGCATGTTTAGCGGCATATAGTTTCCTCTTCAAATCGAAAAAAAAAAACTACAGTGAAAACGAAGCATGCGTCAAAACTCCAATTAAACAAAATCCAGCATCACATTGACTCGTGTGCTGAGCGCTCGCTAAATTCAACAGCCTCAGTATAGTGTAGGTTACACATATCCGAAGCAAATATGAACCAGAAGAAAAAAAATAAAGGGCAAATATCTCAGTATAGTGAGATAAACATATAGACAAGTTAGATTAGACTCTAGAAAGGGAATATGCCATATTCTGCTTCCCCAAATACCTCACACCGCACTACCGACTACCAGCATCCACATATTCCATCGCATCACTCGTGACATAGCATATTTTTTGTGGGGACCGTTCCTTTCAGAAAGAAAGACTCCATCCTTTGCAAATGAACGTTTCTTATATTTTGGAACTCGTCTAGCTGGTATTACGTGAAAGCAACGTCAAGAATCTTCGACGCTGAGAGTTGGAAAAAGAACGACGATCCTCGACGCCGTAAAAAAGGTGTAGGTTGTGAAAGTAACTTCGATGGGAACATCTCCAGCACAATACTCCATGACTCCATCTGTCTCATATAACTTATCTTAAATTTATCTAAATTTAGATATATCTAACTTTGTATAAATTTATATGTATTTAGACACTATGTCTAGGTACACTTAAATTTAGACAAAATTGAGACATGTTTCAATTTTTTCGATAATGGGCGCTTTATTACTTTGATAAGCAATTACACCCGGCCTCTATATAGCCAAGATGCACACAGCCGTTTCATAGTCTCAAATATCTCAACATAAAAATAAAAAGACTAATTACATATCAATCATGAGCAATTGTAAAACGCCTAAGGTGGAAGTGGTGGTCCAATCTTTAGATTATGCTGTCATCCATGTAGGAAAAAAGTATCCCTCGCCATATCATCCAACCGTGTACAAACCACCGTAAAGAGGTTGCGGTTCTCCACTCTCTGCAGCGCAGACCACGAACGGAGGATAGCGGTACATCTATAAATAACCTGCATGAGAGAACAATTCTTATCAGTAATATTTTTTGTCATTTCTACATAGCCATAGCGACTAGATACCGGCAAGCGCTCCCACCTTAATAAACATTCTAAACATGTGATCAATACCATGAAGCCAATTACCAAAGATATTGGCCACACTAGTCGGAGGATATAGATCAGATGCTACTTGGATGCATGATCATATAGATCTGGCAAAGCGGCATTGGAAGAAAAGTGTTTAATCATGAGACAAGTTTCATGGGAGGAAGGGAGTAATCTGCATCTCTCTTAGACATAACGCAAATAGTATATATAAAAGCATTAGTTAGTTCTTGCTTCACCCCCTAGAAAAGGTAGGTCTTGCTTCTTGCCATAATCAAGTGTTCTCTAAATTTTAAATGAAAATCCAACACATGTTAACTACGTTAGGAGAAACAAACATGTCCACACCAATAATTCTTTTAACCTTTGCAACTTCAGATTTTGTTGCAACAAAAATATGTGCTTTTGTCTCAAGTTATGCTAGGAATTTATGCTAAATGTTATTATTAAATGCCATTATCTGATTCATCAACTTTGTAGGTTAATGAGGTCACCACCGGTCTAGCAAAATCCCAACTGGCTAGTGGATCTTCCTTTATTTGGGATGATGTTTCATCGACTTTGTTTCATCTATCATAGTAGATAATGCAGTTGTGAATAAAGTCATCTTGCCGTACATAAAAAATTATGCACCGACAAGGAATTAGACATTCGACTCTTATGTTGTACTCCCTCCGACGAAATCTACAACTCTTATTATGGATCAGAGGGAGTACATGTTATTTTAAGATATATATTCAAAAGGGTTCTGAAGAGCATATGCTCTCGGTTAAAGAACAATGACATTCCCGATTCACCCTCGATGTAAAGTTTCATTGACAAATGATAAATCTTGTGCGAAAAAACAAATTTGGTGCTTCGAAAATGCTTTTTTAATTGAGTTTTATTTCAATGCCTAGGACATGGCATACGTCCTAACGGGTTTACTGTTCACTCTAGGAGCATATGCTCCTACGAGCCAAAATGCTTCAACCATTTAAATAAGACAACAAATATTTTTGAACTCATATCTTTCATCCCTTGTAATTGTGAGATTTAATACTCTCTCCGATCCATAATACTTGTCGCTGATATGGATGTATCTATATATATTTTAGTTTTGGATTAACGATAATTATATGGATCATGGCGAGTATTACATTTTAACTGAAATTCACAAAGAAATCATATGATCCAGAGATCATGCTTTTTTAGACTTGGAAATTAAAATTCTAGCTAACAGAAGTAAGTGAAGTTTTAATACGTGGTTCCACCAAAACAAGATGGTTATCGCCTCATTTGTACACATCTTAATTTACCTCCGTGTTATGCACGGTCAAGTTAGGTTTCTTGACCTCATTTGCTTTGTCATGTAAAAACTCAGGACCATCTACATTGTGTTCTCTTACACGTAAAGAGATAACAAAAAAACAAACAGCTAAGTCTTCATACGTGGCTTCACTAAAGGAAAACTGACAACATCTCGTTCCTACACATATTAGTCAACCTCCGTGTTAAGCACGGGCAAGTTAGTTTTCTTGACACCATTGGCTTTGTCTTGTTAAAATCATCTCCATTTGTCTAAGTCCAATGCTTGTTAATTTATCCATTGTCATGGATATGTAGAGCTTACTTGCCCACCACCTCCACCCCCCTTGACCGAGGAGGGAGGCACAACACAAGCCAACAACAACCGGCCTTGGGTGTTGGCGATTCCCACACATCTTGCCCAACCACACATGTGCCTGCCATGGGGCTCCTCTTGTAATTGCTGTATACCCAACCACCACTTCCTCCAAAGTCTCTCTTAACCAAACAAACAAGCAAGGCGCAGCAACCGCAGCACACCGATCCCCATTTCATTCCATTCCATTCCATTCCCCAAAGAAATCAGACGATGAAGAGGGAGGGATTCCAGCACGGCGCCGTCAGGGTCCACCGCAACAAGCTGCTGCGGATCGCCGACGGCGACGCGGCGAGGGCGGTGGGCGCGTACGCCAGGGCGCCCTCCAAGCCGACCAACGCGTCCAGGAGCACGGGCAAGTGCCGCCGGCCGCGCTGCGGCGGGTGCCACGAGCACCCGGTCACCAAGGCCCGGGACAAGGCAAAGGGCGCGCACAAGCTGCGCGCCAGCGACGTCGCGCTCAACCACCGCCTCGTGTCCTGGCGCGTCGTCGACGGCGCCGGGTCCTGTGCGGCCGGCACGGGCATACCGGACTACAAGGGCGCGTCGGCCTCCGCCGTGCTATCCTACCTGGCCGGAGGCAACAGCTGGCACGAGGAGGATGACGAGGACGGTGCCGATCTCGAATCCACACCGCGGGGGCTCTCCGACCTGTACGACCTCATCGTCGGCCTCCAGGCCGACGCCCCTGCGCCCGGCGGCAAAGAAGCCGACTTTGTGGCGCCTGCCGATAACATAACTGTAGGAGATAATGATGATGCAATTGAGGAACAAGATGCCGATGGAGATGCCGACGAGGAGGACGACATGGGGTTCTGCATGGTGGGCATCACCATCGCGCTGGAGTTCTCCGACGGGGAGGAGGACTGGATCGTGGTGGAGGAGATCCCATCGACCTGATCTCATCTCATTCAATTTGCAAATAATAAGAAGAGGTCAGCCATATCCCTGTGTTGTATAATTCCCATGTGCAGGTGGTGTGTACATACTGTTCCTCTGTTAATTGTGTCCTTGTGTATATGTCAGTGTATCATCTAATTGTCTTCCCCCATGGATTATGCATGATTCGAACATGAATTTATCATTTGTGAATAAAATGGAGAAGGGATTCTTCTTCAGATCTTGCTTCCTTCTGTCTGGTTGGATCATAATGTGTGTGCCTATGCGATTCAAAATTTCTGGTTGGATTTCCTTCTTAAGTATCCTGATCTCAAGTCTGATCAGCTCTTGGTGTGGGAAATTGGTTGAATTCAGTTCTTGTTATGGCTATGTTTGGTGAAGAATGCGAGATGCAACCGACTATTTCCCCCAATCATTCCTTTTTTTTTTCCTTGTGCGAATTCTTGACAATTTTTTCTTCTGAAAGTTTCCTCGCGTTCAGATCATAGGTATGCATGATGTTTCGTAACAGTCTCTGAAGCTCCTCATTTCGTGTACGTTCTCTTTCGTTCCTTTCTGGTCGATATCAACGTCTACTTACTGTACGTTTCCTCTTTCTGAATTGTTTGATCCACGCAAGCGTTAATCACTTTTGCAACCTAAAGGAGAAAAAAGGGGGCTTCATTTTTACAGCTTATACATTGCGTCCAGCAAACTGGCTTACCAAATTTCAGCGGATACATGGTCACTGTCAACATATCATTTGATGGTTGTGTTTCAACGGTTCAAATGGAACGCGACTTTTGAACTTTTAAAATATTGTGATTGACGAAGGTATACGTAGCTATATAATAATGAGCACGGGTAGACATCATCACAAACGAAAAGACCTGTATCGGTGCACATTAAAGAAGGACAAGGTTGCATTACCTGTTATTTCACTACTAGACTGAAACATTAGCAAACCACTAGCGCTCACCCTTACCATGTTCTCCTAGCTTACGCGAGCCATCTGTTCCGATCCCTACTGTAGCAGCAAAGGAACAAACAAAAAAGATAGATGACATGAACACCGAAGGACCTTGAGGGTGTGAGTTACAGGGAGAGTGTTCTTTCCTTGAGAGTTCAGTGGCTTTTTATTGCTTAATAATGTAAGGAATACAAAAAACACCAGGAGGCCGATCTAGCCAAATCTGGCGGCCAATACTAGCAGAAACAAAACAACGAGCCTGTAAATGAGCTTCAGAAGCTAGAAGCTCTATTTCCATGCTTAAACAAAACAGCAGCAAATACTCGCAACTCGCTGCTGAAGAAGAGCTTCCTCACCCAGAGGAGGCGCGCTGCATCATCTGGATGCACGCGGAGGAGGCCGGTGCCCATCTGTTCTACGACTGCTGCTTGAGGTGATTGGCGCTGCCCACCCGCCTGGTGCAGCGGTTGGTGACTTCCATATCTACCCTGCACCCACAGGTGTGGCGGTCACCACATCCTCAAGCTTCACCCTACTCTGCTGAGATACAGGGACAGTAGCTGAGGCGGCACGGTAGGAGGGGGAGGCAGCAACACCCAAAAAGCATACAAGTTCATTATGTTATCCTCGCGATCAATCGATAATTCCTGATGTCTTCAATACCTATATCTATCAAATTTGAAAGGCTTGAAGGAACATAACAAATAGTACGCAAAATGAGATTCGATAATTGTGCAGTGAAATAATAATGCCATTCAGATCTTGCTAAGGTTTGCCTTGTTTATAAAGACTAAGCGGTAGGCAGTGACATGAACTCATTGGTCCTTTGGTAGATCAGTTGATAAGAGTTCCTTATTTATGAGGTTATTTCTAGTGTAGCTTAGCGGATATGAGAGCTTTCTCAGCCTTTTGTTTACGGAAAAGAGGAATTTTACTGATCTTGCGACCTTTTCATCAAGATGATGCATGTATTGAACACACGTTTTATTATTACAAAGTTAATGAAAAATGTCCAATGACTCTATAGAACTAACATTGATTAGGACTAATCATGTGGCGATCACATCGACGGTCAGAGCACAAAATCGTAATTTTGGTTTCCATTTATACGATTAAACTATCCATGACAAGCTAATATGTAAATGCAAAGTCTTACATCAAAGTGTATCAAAAGGGCTCATATCTGGTGCGCCCACGTCACCATAAGAAAATAATTACAAGACCTCTTTCTGTATTTGCTCTTACCTAAACATCCTGTCCCGATGTCAAAAGAAATTAACCACATATTGTTCCTATTGTTAATTTTTAATTGGTATATGTCACTGCATCTGATCTTCTTCATGGATTATGCATGACTCGAATCTGAATTTGTCATTTGTGCATAAAATAAGAAATGGAATTTTCTTCAAATCCCGTTTCTTTCTGCCTGATTGAATCCTGGTGTGTGCCTATGAGGACATGCCTTTAAATTTCTGGGTTAAATTTTCTTCTGAAGTACCCTTATTCTGAAGTCTAATTGGTTCTTGGCTTGAGAAATCGGGTGAATTCAGTTCTTGTTGTGGCTATGTTTGGTGAAGAAGGCGATATGTAATCAGCATGGTTGCTTTCTCTTATAATTTTTCTCTTGCGTGAATCCGTGACAATCTTTCTCTTACAATCAGCATTGTTACTTTCAGAATGCGCCCTTCTGAAAGTTTTCTGGTCGTATCATCAATCCCCATCGGTATGCATCATGTTTGGTAACAGCTTCTGAAGCTTCTGGTTTCTTGCCTTCTCTTGGTTTCTTTCTGATCAATATCAACTCTGATTATTGTGCATCTCCTCTTTCTGAATTGTTGGTCCCCGCAAGCATTAATCACTCTTGCAATCTTGCAATTTCTGCACGTGCTGAAGGAAAAAAGGGGGTTCATTTTTACAGATTATACTTCAGGTTCAACAACATGGCTTACCAAATTTCAGTAGATATGTGGTCACCAGTGGCGGAGCCACACTATAGCTGTATAGTCATATGACTACACAGTTTTTCAGATACATAAACAGAAATCATGTAAACAATTACGAAAAAATCATATAAATACACGTATTTGACTACATAATTTGAACTGACTACACAAGGTTTATGTCCTGGCTCCGCCACTGGTCAGTGTCATCACATCACTCTAACAGTTGAAATGGAACATGTCTTTTAAACTTTTCAGTAATGTGATTGATGAAGGAACATGTAGCTGTTATACTGCGAGCATGGTAGACATCACAAACGAAAAGACCTGTATCGGTGCACGTTAAAGAAAATGAAGATTGCGTTGTCACATGTGTAATACTGAAATTGCATGAACTGCCCATCTCTCTTGATCCCTATAATATCCCAACAAGGAGCAAAGCAAGAAAATATAGATGAAGTGAGATCGTGGCGTACACCACTGTAGGACCTTGAGGGCACAAGATTCGTAGAGTATATAGCTGAGGTGGAACAACATGAGGGGGAGAGACAGGAAGGCCATAAAAAGTATGCATGTGCATGATGCAATTCTTGTGATTAATCGGTAATTCCTGATGCTTTTTTGTTTGTTGAGAAAACGCAAAAGGATTGTGTTTCATTTCATTGAAATCTAAGAGAGCATTTACAGCTAAGAGAGGCTGTGTACAGCACACTCAAAGGAAAATTAATGGACGTTCCATGTCTCTGACAGTCAAACCAATAGTCCTAAAGCTCCAGCTCGTGCCAAGAGATTGGCCTCGGCTTTGATCCTACACAGCGTGCTGGAGCAGATTTGTTGGGCGCCGTCAAACATGCACTCGTTTCATTGCTTCTAGAGCTAAGCAACGTCATCGAAGCAAGGCCCTTGCGAAGGGGCTTTGGAGTTAGACGCTTGGCCACAATTCCTGATGCTTTCAATGCTATGTCTATAAATTTTAAAGGTGTGTAGAAACACAACAAATATAAATAATACATTAAATGAGTTGATAGTTCCATGGTAAGGAAGTGAAATCAGAAATAACTCAAATAAGCTATTCATCTCTTGCTTAAGGTAGCCTTGCTCTTTATAAAAGACTTGGGTGCTAGGCAATGACATAAAGGGATCGGTCGTCTGGTAGGTCAATAGATAAGAGTTTCTTATTTATGAGCTTCAGCCTTTTTTCTTTTCGGGGAGGAAGAAATTTACCGCTCTTTGCATCGAGATGATTAATGTAGCCAACACACAATTTATTATTACAAAGTTAATAAAAACAAGTCCTATCACTGTGTAGATCTACTAAGAGCAACTCCAATAGTATAGCCGGTTCTTGGCTATAAGCAAGATGCTAAGTTATCTATAGCTAACATGTAGCCAACAAGTACAATAGTTGGCTATAAGAATGTATTACTTTCTCAATGGAGGGTCCACCTTTCATTCACACAACTTGCCTAGGAGCACGTGCTAGAGCTAGCTCTTGCATAAGAGCCCACTTATATTCTCTCTCCTTTTCTCTCTCCTCCAAGTAGACACAAATATGTTATTTTAATCCTTGTAGCCAGCTGACTATGACTATTGTACTTGCTCTAACGTTGATGCTAGTACTAGAAGTTATCATCTGACGATCACATAAATGATTAGAGGTAGCACGAAATCTAAAGTTTGGCGCCACATAAATGAGTCCATTTTATAAAGCTAAGATGTTGAAGGCAAAGTTTTACATCGAAGGGTATCAAAGGGCAACGACAATGTTTGTGCACTGTTTTCTTTTTGAAGGCGCCGCTTATGGAGAAGCTGATCTTCTGTGTTGTCTTGGTGGTGCTAGTGTTGCTGTTTCAAGTTTTCGATCTCTGTAGCGGGATTTTTCTTTTTTTTAATTCTTCTCTTTTTTATGGTTGTGTGCATCCTTTATGCCATGAGGACTTTTACGGTACTGATGGCGTGTAACTCACACGTTCGTTGGGAACCCCAAGAGGAAGGTATGATGCGCACAGCAGCAAGTTTTCCCTCAGAAAGAAACCAAGGTTTATCGAACCAGGAGGAGCCAAGAAGCACGTTGAAGGTTGATGGCGTCGGGATGTAGTGCGGCGCAACACCAGAGATTCCGGCGCCAACGTGGAACCTGCACAACACAACCAAAGTACTTTGCCCCAACGAAACAGTGAGGTTGTCAATCTCACCGGCTTGCTGTAACAAAGGATTAACCGTATTGTGTGGAAGATGATTGTTTGCATAAAACAGTAAAGAACAAGTATTGCAGCAGATTTGTATTTCAGTATAAAAGAATGGACCGGGGTCCACATTTCACTAGAGGTGTCTCTCCCATAAGATAAAAGCATGTTGGGTGAACAAATTACAGTCGGGCAATTGACAAATAGAGAGGGCATAACAATGCACATACATGTCATGATAAATATAGTGAGATTTAATTGGGCATTACGACAAAGTACATAGACCGCCATCCAGCATGCATCTATGCCTAAAAAGTCCACCTTCGAGGTTATCATCCGAACCCCTTTCGGTATTAAGTTGCAAAACAACGAGACAATTGCATTAAGTATGGTGCGTAATGTAATCAACTACTACATCCTTAGACATAGCATCAATGTTTTATCCCTAGTGGCAACAAGCACATCCACAACCTTAGAACTTTCTCATCACTGTCCCGAGATATCAATGGAGGCATGAACCCACTATCGAGCATAAATACTCCCTCTTGGAGTTAAGAGCAAAAACTTGGCCGAGCCTCTACTAATAATGGAGAGCATGCAAGATCATAAACAACACATAGGTAATAACTTGATAATTAACATAACATAGTATTCTCTATCCATCGGATCCCGACAAACACAACATATAGTATTACAGATAGATGATCTTGATCATGTTAGGCAGCTCACAAGATCCAACAATGAAGCACAATGAGGAGAAGACAGCCATCTAGCTACTGCTATGGACCCATAGTCCAGGGGTGAACTACTCACTCATCACTCTGGAGGCGACCATGGCGGTGAAGAGTCCTCCGAGAGATGAATCCCCTCTCCGGCAGGGTGCCGGAGGAGATCTCCAGAATCCCCCGAGATGGGATTGGCGGCGGCGGCGTCTCAGTAAGGTTTTCCGTATCGTGGCTCTCGGTACTGGGGGTTTCGCGACGGAGGCTTTAAGTAGGCGGAAGGTCAACGCGGGGGGCCACACGAGGGCCCCACACCACAGGTCGGCGCGACCAGGGCCTGGGCCGCGCCGCCCTAGTGTGGCGGCGCCTCGTGGCCCCACTTCGACTCCTCTTCGGTCTTCTGGAAGGTTCGTGGTAAAATAGGACCCTGGGCGTTGATTTCGTCCAATTCCGAGAATATTTCGTTACTAGGATTTCTGAAACCAAAAACAGCAGAAAACAGAAGCGGCTCTTCGGCATCTTGTTAATAGGTTAGTTCCAGAAAATGCACGAATATGACATAAAGTATGCATAAAACATGTAGATATCATCAATAATGTGGCATGGAACATAAGAAATTATCGATACGTCGGAGACGTATCAGGTACCCCAAAGTGAACCAGGATCATCCATTTTAGCCTATCGGATGGCTAACGAGCACCGGTACTCCAGGAGCGGGACATAGAGTACTAGCAAAAATTTAATCAGAAACTCGCGGAGTACCTGACCGGAGGGTCAAAAAATAATTTCTCATAGTTGCTTCCTCCGGGTAGGGGTGTTAACACGTATATTTATTTTGGTGAGGGTGTTTTTGCGTTTCGTACCCAGTTCGTCCCAAAGTATCTGACTTCCTGGACGAACCCTAAGAGCATCCCCAGCCGTTGGGGCTCCCTAGGCCGAAATCCGGCGTTATTTAGCGCCGGATGGATGTAGTTTTTGGCCTGGGGAGGCCCATTTTTCCAGCCGCGAGCCCATGGACGCGCACCCACCGCGTGCATAGCGACGGCGCAGTCATCGGGAAGGGCAATCGTCGGAGTTCCCTCGACGCATTGAACCGTCGCGAAGTGGTCTGGAGAGCCAAAACGACTCGTCGGGAACGGTCGAAGTGGCCTCGATGCAAGAACCGCCGTAATGGAGCACGAACTCCGCGGAAGAGCAACCGCCGCTCTCTTCGTCGAAAGACCTACATATACGGTTTCCGACGGCCGACGCCATTCATCTGTTCTCTCGTCACCATCCTCCGTCAACCATGAGCGATCTCTCTTGGCCATCGGACACCGACAGCGAGGAAGCCGCCCGGATGGCGCCATTGGTGGGATAAAGCTGCATCGTCCAGCGAGCGACGATTCCCCTCCGCCGGCCAGCGAGGACGAATGGGATGACAACGAGGAGGACGAGGAGGAGGACGAAGAGGCCAAGGAGCGAGGCCGAGGAAGAGGCCGAGGAAAAGGAGGAGGAAGAGGCCGAGGAAAAGGAGGAGGACGACGAAGAGGCTGAGGACACTGACGAGGAGGAGGACTCAACTTCCTCCGACGAGGAGGTGACGAGCCGGAAGCGTCGCCGCCACGACGATAAGGCGGGGCCATGTAGGAAGAAGAAGTAGTTTAAGTTTGTTTTAAAGTTTTTATATGTAATTTTTATGTTTATTCGAATTATATTCGAAATATATATAATCTATCTATGTTGCACCACTTGAGAGTTCAAAGCTTTCGTTCGACGAGGGTATTGCCGTAGATCGTTCGACGAGGGTATTACCGTAGATCGGGAAGACGAGGGTATTGCCGTAGATCTGGAAGACGAGGGTATTGCCGTAGATCGGAGGCCATTGTCGCCGACAAGTTGGGGCCACGCGCGCTTTCGTTTCGTCCAGAGTCCCCGAGCGCTCCCCGGAGGGCCGGGGATGGTGTGGGATCGCCGGATGAATTTAGGCCCAAATCCGGACGAAAACGAGGAACCGGGGGCGCGACTGGGCCGAATTACACCGTCCGGATGGAGAAAACGCTCGCCGGGGGCCTGTTCGGGGGGACGAGTGGAGATGCTCTAAGGTTATGGCGGCGTCGGCGTCGGTGGAAATGGAGGTGGAGCCGACCGAGGGTGCATCCCCCGATGGATGTGCGAGGTGGAGGCGACCTGGTAGGGCGACGAGGCCCCGCTCGGGCCTGGCATCAAGGCCCCAGACGGATGGGCGCAAGATTAGCCGCCGGGGAGGCGGGCGAGGTGTGGCCTGGGAGTTCCGCCGGCGGCTCCCTGCGGCGGCGTGGTGGGGAAACGATAGGAGATTAGCCGGCCGGTGAGGTGGGCGTGGTGGGGCGCGGCCGTGGCGTCCGGCCATTGGCTCCCTGTGGCGGCGAGCTGGGGCAAAGGTAGGAGCGGCCATGGCGTCCAGGTCTTCGGATCCCTGGATTGATTTGCGGCGACGGGTGGGCGGAAGTGGTGGTTGGCTCGCAGCGCCGGCGAGTTGGGGGAAGGGAGCGGCGACCGTGGCATCGATGCACGTTGCAACACCACTTCGAGCTGAACCCAGATGAGCATCGACAAGTTCACGAATGTGAGGATCATCTCAATCCCCCTTTTTTCCATTCGATGTGTTGCTACCTGCTTAGCTATGGATGGACTTAAAATTGCTGTTTCAGCCAGTCTGCTTTGGTAGGTGGCAGTTTCAGTTTTAGGATTGATGTTAGGAGTCGTTTGGAAGCCAGGCTTTCATTTCATTTGTAGCATTTTGAAATGAATACATGCATTCATTTCATTTACATTGTAATTTCAGAAATGGACACTTGTTTGGTTGTCACAGGAATTGCAAATGACAACATAATTCAATATTGAATTTGTAAATGGCTTCCACAAGAATTGCAAATGACAGGTCTCAGCATGGAATTGTGTTTACCCATGGTGTCATTTTGCTGGATTTCCTAAATGAAATGATGACCCAATTCCGTGACAACCAAACAGCCCACCCATGGAATTCCAAAATGAATTCCAGAATTCCAGGCCCAAATGATGGATACCAAACGACCTCTTAGGGATTTAGAATTGATGTTATCCCAGTGATTTTACATGAGATAGGATTCTTTTTGCGATAAAAAACATAAGTAACAAACCCTGGTCAATCTACACTTGGATGTCGGTATTACTATGGTTTTGTAGGGCATGTCATGAATTTCTGCCAATACTTTAATCTCTAACAGCCAACCTGACATGTGTTCATGATTGCTGTAATCAAAAGTAATTTAATCTTTTTATTTTAGACGATAATGATACAAAGAACACACATAATTGCTTAATCTGCTGTTCCAGTATTTTTGTGAGGGACACAATCTTAAATTGTTGTTTCCTGGTAGTAAATAAAGTGTAAGTGACATTGAACAAAACTGTTCCAAATTTGACTTTCTCTCTCTTTATGACCTTCGGCTAATCCCAAACTGAATCAATGGCTTCTCACGGCGAAAATAATCTATGTCTACACCGTGCTTAGCTAAGGTCACATAGACTCCCAGTACCAAAACTGTGACGCAAGGAAACCAAAATAATTAAGTAGGTGCATAATTAATTATTACCAAAACTGTGACGCAAGGAAACAAAAATAATTAAGTAGATGCATAATTAATTATTTTTTGCAAATAATTGTTTTTTAGAATTACCTGTAACAGAGGTACGTTACCATATAGGTTTACTCTTCCTCTGGTCCGGTACTCTTTTATACCGTCAATAAGAAAATCCAGTGTTAGCTTCGCCCAATTCACCTTGTTTCATATCTTCCAACTATTCCATTAGCCAAATTTATTTTGCACTGACTGTATATTTGGAGGTAGGGCATAGCTGGCGAGATATAGCGCACAACGCGAACTTTCTTATGAATTTCACCATTTTATGAATTTCAATATCTTCTAAATTGGGTTCCCGTCCTTCCCATGGCAGGCCCATTAGATTCAAGACATCTTCTAAGTGCATATGCACAATTTCACCATTTTCTTAATTCAGATGCGATGATGGATCTACTTATGTTTGAAGGTCTTGAATATGTCAATGATGGCATCCTTCCAGCGTTTCAGTCATCCTGCATCACCCGACTTAGATGATTGTGACCTGCTAGAGCATAAGTGTGATTGCAACGAACCCACAGTGCGATGCATCTACTATAATGAAAACTACGAACGTCTGTGCTATCTAATATGCTATGTGACAGAGGTGATATTTCTTCTGTATTCATATACGAAATTCTGCAATATCTTTTTGAATCGCATTTGACTAAATTTTATCTGATTTCATGTATGTAATCTGTGCAGGATTGTAGTTTGTTAATCTGGGAGGACCTGCTGAACAAGTATGCTGAACAAACGGCACCGCGGCTTCAAACAATAGTCTGTGAACCTTCTCAAGAAGGAAGAACAACTTTTACAACTGGAGAACAAACTAGACTATGTAAAGCTAGATTACTGATTCCACCTTCCTCTAGGGTAAAGATTATATATCGTGTAATCTATCATAGTCCGAAGATTATATATCGTGTAATCCATCATAGTCTGAAGGTAAATTCAGATTCATCAGTCTGAAGGTTACAGACAGAGATTTCATAATCGCAAACCCTTGTTTCACTATTTGTAGCCTCTTCGGCTGTCAATAGCACTGAACTATGACAGGCATGCAGAAATTGAATTCCAAATACGACCAATACCAACAGAGCAACAAGGTCAATTGCACTCAATACTTTTGGACCAATTGCCCGTGGCTATCTCTTTTGCTCAGTTGATTCAAAATACTTCTGCAAATGGTACCCTTCTTTGGAACAGACAAACCGTCTTCCTTTGACTTTTTTGGTCCCATCCACATACTCTTCCTCGTCCAATCTGACACTGAACCCTTTCTCTTTTGCATATTTGTTGTAGTGCTTGTAACCTTGTTCTTCGCTATCAAATATTTGATTGACCATCATAATATATTCTTCTCTCGCCCCTGTTTCGTCATTACCATCCATCATCCAAACTTGCCATTATCAAACCATCATACTTAGTACATGTACATGTCATGTCTGCCCAAATTATTATAAAGCACATCAACTATCCATTAGCTTTCGCATACACTTTCTATCACACAATTTTAATTTGGTTCAGAACTATATACATGAACCAGAGATGGCTCAACAAGGAAAATTAAAACATCATGAAACATGAATTGGTTGGCTACAAATCGAATGAAAAAATTAATATATTTTCTAACATAGTTTGGTTCAGAAGTAGATATGATATCAGAGACAATCCTATGTGTTCAAGATTAAAAATCTGGGCAAATAATGTACTACTGTATGGACTACTGTATTTTTAGTTTTTTACATCACAAACAGGACAAGAACTAACCAGGGCAGATACAGGCGACGGCGCAGCGATTCACGGTCAGCACCGCGCGTGCAGGAAGATGTGACTTCGAGCATCAGAGGCGGCGGAACGAGGCAGGCAACATGGCCCAGATGCGGCGGCGCGAGGCAGCCAACATGGCCCAGATGCGGAGGCAGCGACGGCTCAGTTGGGGCCGGGGCCGATCGACCGAGACAACGGCGTGAGGCGAAGCAGCGGAGGCGCGACGCGTAGGGGCGCCGACGCGAGTCGAAGCAGTGGCGGCGCAAGGCGACTCGGCGGCCGCGCAGTGGGGGCGTGGGCGTGGGCGTGGACGCGGGATCGAGCGTGGCAGACGACCGACGTGGCGCTCTGCTATGCCTCTATCGGAATTCAGGAGGGTAAAGTACAAATTCATTCTAATTTCCCTTTTGGCACTTTCAGAATAAAACAATTGACAGCAGTCACGAACGGTTAGATACAGCTGGTACTCCACCGCATCGTCCTAGAGTACAGGGTACCGTAAAAGACGTCTTATGCTATTAGGATATGATGTTGTTGCAGTGGCTGGGTGTAATTGGTATCTCTGCGATATTAATATATCCCTTTATCAAAAAATCAAAGGGCTCATATCCTGTGCATCCACGGAACTAGAAGAAAATTCTTACTCTTTCTGTATCTCCTCCACCTATGCATGGCCCTTCCCAATATGAAAGCAATTAAGCATCCTAACTCGATGCCATAAACATAGATTAAACACTCCTTTGATTCATAGGGTAGGAAAATCATAGGAATAGGAAACGTATAGGATTGGAATGTCATAGCTACTTGAATCATATGGGAAGATGAAGTGTGTTTAATTGTGGCAAAGGAAATTTTCCATGAGGTATGATCTCATGTTTTTTTCCTATAGGATTCACACTACAAGATTCCTATAGGATATGTTCCTCTGAATTAAACAACATGTGTAGGAAATTTTTCTATTCAATTCAAATTCTACGCAATTCCTATGAATCAAAGGAGTCCTGAGGTGACGGCAATTGTCTAGCTCCAAGAAAATTTATTTATTTATAGTTATTAATATTTAAATTCTAATCACATAGTTTCAAAGTAATGTGAAAATGAAATGGAACCTTGCTACAATTTTGGAGAAAATTGGGAATAAAGAGATCCAGAAGTGGGATTTGTAATAAAAAGAAGTGTGTCTGGCAATGGCAATTTTCACGAAAGCTAACAGAACAACATTTTCAAAGTAACATTCTATACATCATCCCAAGAGAAAAGAAGATGATTGACGATGACCAGATAGTCATTATAGAAACGTGAGAGAGAGGGTTTTGAGGGAAGCCTTGCACATCAAAGGCCGTGGGGTTCCTGTGTGTATATATAGGCACACTTAGGGCAATTAGGGTTTGGTACAATTACAGTTAGGTCTGACGGTGCTTGATGGAAGCGGTTGGGGAACCCCAAGAGGAAGGTGTGATGAGCACAGCGGCAAATTTTCCTCCAGTAAGAAACCAAGGTTTAATCGACCAGTAGGAGAAAGACGTGACTTCTGAAGGTGTTGCTAGCTGACTATTGGCAGGGCGCACTACCGGCGTCAACAACAACGTGGAACCTACACACAACACAACCAAAATACTTTGCCCCAACTTACAGTGAGGTTGTCAATCTCACAGGTTTGCTGAACACAAAGGATATCGAGTGGAAAGAAATGTTTGTAGTAATTAAAGGGAACAGATCTTGCAGTAAGTAAACAGAGCAGGATTGCCGTGGTTGAATTTATCACTGTAAAGGAAAGGACCGGGGTCCACAGTTCACCAGTTGTGTCTCTCCATAAAGATAAATAACATGCTGGGTGAACAAATTATAGCTGGGTGTAAGGGTATTTTTACCCTTAACCATTATTTTGGTTAGCAATGACACCGGTGCTATTGTGTGGACTAATGGTTTCTATAAGTATACACACAGGTTTTAGTCCACATATGAGATTGCAAGGTGGTGAGAAAGGTTTTCAGTCGGGATAAGAGGATGCGAGGTGATGAGAGACCCCCCAATTGTTATTCTCAACTATTGACGGTGTGTTGACTCTTTTTCTCTAAAGAGGAGGTTGCCCAAGGCCACATATACACATAATCTTCACACCAAAAATGCTGAGAGGAAGAATTTCCGAAAAGAAGAAGAAGTTCTGAAGCTCCAGGAAAAATCGGCACACTGCCCGGCAGGCCGAGTGCTGCTGCCGGGCAGCTCAGCAGTCAGCCTGGCCAACCGGATGCTGCTGCCGGAAAAGTCGGTAGGCAACCCGGCCTACCGGGTGCTGCTGCCGGACTTCCGAAATGAACCGAAGCCAAGGAGAAGTCGGCACACAGCCCGGCAGGCCGGGTGCTGCTGCCGGGCAATTCGGCAGTCAGCCCGGCCCACCGGGTGCTACTGCCGGGCAGCCCGGTATGTGGCCCGGTACCACCGGGTCAGCTGCCAGGTGACTCGAATCTGAAGTGCCAAACGGCTATTTTCTGGAGACGACTATATAAGCCCCTTCTTCTTCCTTGAAGGGGTAAGGAGACCAGTGCAAAAGCTCAAGACATTTTTCTCTCTCTCTCTCTCTCATACTCCATTGTTGAGCTCCAAATCCTTCAGATTTCCCTCCTCTTCCACCCAAACTCAAATCCCTCCGGGGAAAAGCTAGATGAGGTCTTGATCTATAGTTCCACCAAGCCAAATCTTCTTCCCCCTTGTATTCATCAAGATACTTGCTCTCTAGGGTTCCTTGGAAAACCTAGGTGGGCAAGAGTGGTCTGGAAGCATCCGGATTGTGGATTTGCTCCTGACAAGATTGTGAAGGTTTGGAGGCTGCCTCAAAGTCTACCACAAGTGAGTGAGCTATTCCTTCGTGGGATAGGCTCCGGAGAAGAAGGTGAGCCTACGTGGTGTTGGGGAATCCTTCGTGGGACCCCACCTCTCCAAACGTGACGTACCTTCTTGCAAAGGAAGGGAACACGGGAATAAACCTTCATCTTCGCGTGCTATCGGTTATCCCTAACCGAACTATTTACTTGTGATCTAACTGCCTGTGAGAGCCTTCATGCTTGAGTTACTTGTATCATCATATAGGGTGCTTCACCTAGTTTGCGTTAGGCTCATCTTTATATTCCACAAAGCTTAACATTGCAAAGAAAGAATTAAAATTTGTAGAAACCTATTCACCCCCCTCTAGGTTTACCATCTCTGAACTTTCAATTGGTATCAGAGCCTGGAATCTTTTTAAGGGCCTTACAGCCTTAAGAGTGAGATGGATAAACTATTCGAGGGTCTGGATGAAGATTCTAACCTTTGGGTTAAGGAGATGAAATCCAGATTCTTAGCATATGAGGCTGAGAAAAAGAAGGAGGATGAAGTCCAAAGCCAAATGGCACAAATGACTGCCATGCTTAAAAACCTGACTAGTGAGACTTCTAGTGGAACTTCGATCCCTCCGGAAACTTTCCATGAAGTCAACCATGACTATCCAAAAAAACACTTCACCCATGCCCCATATAAACCATAGTGGGAATGTTCCCCATTTTGATGGAACTCACTTTTCTTTTTGAAAATCCTCTATGGAGTCTCATATTTGCAGCTGCAGTGTGGAGATGTGGGAGATCAGCGTGGATGCTTACCAGAAGCCACAAGATCCCATTAGGCTAACCTCCACCGAGTTCTACCACCGTCAACTCAATGCCTCTCACTAGTAACATATGGGTCTTCAATGACGGTATGATACTGATGGTTGAGAAATCCGTCAGTGGTTGTCTTTTTCTACGACGATAGGGCGTTTTCGTGTCACAAATGGCGATTTGGGCCCCTCGGCCTGAAAAATTAGTGACGGGCGAGGTCTAAACGTCAACGATTATGCAGAAATGAGCGTCGCGGGTGGTTGGCGACCCGAACCGCGGAGTCAGCAGGGGGCGTCACAACAATTGGGCTTCGGGCCGGTGGACACACCTGACCCACACTCTGCACACTCTTGTTCACGTACTTTTATGTCTGCCCGCACGACAGTCCAAGGCCTGCAGCACTGGGACCCATATTTGTAAGGGGAGACAACCACTGTCTGCACACATGTACCTGGCCTGCACCACTCGGGCCCGCATGTCAGGTACCGACACGACCCACCTGCATGGGGCTGCCCGTTCCGACAGCCTCCAGGCATGCGAAGTGGACCAGAACTGTCAGTACCACCAACATGGGTTCCACATGTCAGTTGCCATGCCAAATTCTTTTGCGCACGTGCCAGCACAAGTGTCTGCCTGCCGTCAATTCTGGACGCATGGCCCCGCAGGTCAGAGCTTATTGGGCCTACATAATACGTCGGGCCTACGTGGGTCCTAGGTTATATTCCCGTCAGGCCCATATGGGTATGTGGCGTGGCCCCGCATACAAGAGCTTTAGTGGGCCCGTGATACGTCTCCGACGTATCGATAATTTCTTATGTTCCATGCCACATTATTGATGATATCTACATGTTTTATACACATTATATGTCATATTTATGCGTTTTCCGGAACTAACCTATTGACGAGATGCCGAAGGGCCAGTTCCTGTTTTCTGCTGTTTTTGGTTTCAGAAATCCTAGTAAGGAAATATTCTCGGAATTGGACGAAATCAACGCCCGGGTTCCTATTTTTCCCGGAAGCATCCAGAACACCCGAGAGAGGCCAGAGGGGGGCCACAGGCCCACCACACATGACCCCGGCGCGGCCTGGGGGTGGCCCGCGCCCCCCTAGCGTGTCGTCGCCTTGTTGACCTTCTGACGCCGCCTCTTCGCCTATATAAAGGTCCCTGACCTAAAACCTCGAGACGAAAAAGCCACGGTACGAGAAACCATCCAGAGCCGCCGCCATCGCGAAGCCAAGATCTGGGGGACAAGAGTCTCTGTTCCGGCACGCCGCCGGGACGGGGAAGTGCCCCCGGAAGGCTCCTCCATCGACACCACCGCCATCTCCATCAACGCTGCTGTCTCCCATGAGGAGGGAGTAGTTCTCCATCGAGGCTCGGGGCTGTACCGGTAGCTATGTGGTTAATCTCTCTCCTATGTGCTTCAATACAATAATCTCATGAGCTGCCTTACATGATTGAGATTCATATGATGATGCTTTTAATCTAGATGTCATTATGCTAGTCAAGTGGGTTTTACTTATGTGATCTCCGGAGACTCCTTGTCCCACGTGTGTAAAGGTGACGAGTGTGTGCACCGTGTGGGTCTCTTAGGCTATATTTCACAGAATACTTATTCACTGTTATGAATGGCGTAGTGAAATGCTTATTTATATCTCTTTATGATTGCAATGTGTTTTGTATCACAATTTATCTGTGTGCTACTCTAGTGATGTTATTAAAGTAGTTTTATTCCTCCTGCACGGTGTAATGGTGACGGTGTGTGCATCCGTGTTAGTACTTGGCGTAGGCTATGATTATGATCTCTTGTAGATGATGAAGTTAACTATTGCTATGATGGTATTGATGTGATCTATTCCTCCTACATAGTGTGAAGGTGACGAGTGTGCATGCTATGTTAGTACTTGGTTTAGTTATGTTGATCTGTTATGCACTCTAAGGTTATTTAAATATGAACATTGAATTGTGGAGCTTGTTAACTCCGGCATTGAGGGTTCGTGTAATCCTACGCAATGTGTTCATCATCCAACAAGAGAGTGTAGAGTATGCATTTATCTATTCTGTTATGTGATCAATGTTGAGAGTGTCCACTAGTGAAAGTGTAATCCCTAGGCCTTGTTCCTAAATACTGCTATCGCTGCTTGTTTACTGTTTTATTGCGTTACTACTGCTGCGTTACTACTGCTCATACTTATTCATACCACCTGTATTTCACTATCTCTTCGCCGAACTAGTGCACCTATTAGGTGTGTTGGGGACACAAGAGACTTCTTGCTTTGTTGTTGCAGGGTTGCATGAGAGGGATATCATTGACCTCTTCCTCCCTGAGTTCGATAAACTTTGGGTGATCCACTTAAGGGAAACTTGCTGCTGTTCTACAAACCTCTGCTCTTGGAGGCCCAACACTGTCTACAAGAATAGAAGCTCCCGTAGACATCAAGCTATTTTATGGCGCCGTTGCCGGGGAGGAAAGGTAAAAGGCTCTCATACTCCGGTCCCAGGTAAAGTACTTTTCTGGCGCCGTTGTGTGTGTGCTCGAAGCTATTTCCTTTAGATCCTGCAATTGCATCTTTTTGTTTCTTGTTTACACTATTTTGGCATAATGGACAACAATGAGCTTCTTATTCTATTTCCTGATTTAAGACATGGATGGTTTGATGCGAAAATTAAAAAACCCATGGAACATATTAGCATGAATACTTTGAATACCATTGTTGCTAATGATATGGAAAATTATAAGCTTGGGGAAGCTGGTTTTCACGATCTATTTAGTCCCCCAAGCATTGAGGAGAAAATTTTCTTTGATGATACTTTGCCTCCTATTTATGATGAGTATAATGATAATGGTCTTTTGGTGCCACCTACTATGGAGAGTAAATTTTATTATGATTATACTATGCCTCCTACACTTGATGAGAATAATAATGATAGCTACTTTGTTGAATTTGCTCCCACTATTACTAATAAAATTGATTCTTATGTGGAGAGTAATAATTTTATGCATGAGACTCATGATAAGAATGCTTTATGTGATAGTTATATTGTTGAGTTTGCTCATGATACTACTGAAAGTTATTATGAGAGAGGAAAATATGGTTGTGAAAATTTTCATGTTACTAAAACACCTCTCTATGTGCTGAAATTTTTGAAGCTACACTTGTTCTATCTTCCTATGCTTGTTACTTTGCTCTTCATGAACTTGTTTATTTACAAGATTCCTATGCATAGGAAGCATGTTAGACTTAAATTTGTTTTGAATTTGCCTCTTGATGCTCTCTTTTGCTTCAACTACTATTTCTTGCGAGTGCATCATAAAAACTGCTGAGCCCATCTTAATGGCTATAAAGAAAGCACTTCTTGGGAGATAACCCATGTGTTTATTTTGCTACAGTACTTTTATTTTGTATTTGTGTCTTGGAAGTTGTTACTACTGTAGCAACCTCTCCTTATCTTATTTTATTGCATTTGTTGTGCCAAGTAAAGTCGTTGATAGTAAGGTTCATACTAGATTTGGATTACTGCGCAAAAACAGATTTCTTTGCTGTCACGAATTCCGACCTGCCTCTCTGTAGGTAGCTCAGAAAATTATGCCAATTTATGTTCGTGATCCTCAGATATGTACGCAACTTTCATTCAATTTGAGCATTTTCATTTGAGCAAGTCTGGTGCCTCAATAAAATTCGTCTTTACGGACTGTTCTGTTTTGACAGATTCTGCCTTTTATTTTGCATTGCTTCTTTCGCTGTGTTGGGTGGATTTCTTTGTTCCATTACCTTCCAGTAGCTTTGGGCAATGTCCAGAAGTGCTAAGAATGATTGTGTCACCTCTGAACATGTGAATTTTTGATTATGCGCTAACCCTCTAATGAGTTTGTTTCGAGTTTGGTGTGGAGGAAGTTTTCAAGGGTCAAGAGAGGAGGATGATATACTATGATCAAGAAGAGTGAAGAGTCTAAGCTTGGGGATGCCCCCGTGGTTCATCCCTGCATATTTTAAGAAGACTCAAGCTGTCTAAGCTTGGGGATGCCCAAGGCATCCCCTTCTTCATCGACAACTTATCGGGTTTCTTCTCTTGAAACTATATTTTTATTCGGTCACATCTTATGTACTTTACTTGGAGCGTCTGTGTGCTTTTATTTTTGTTTTGTTATTTTCATTCTCTGAATAAATACATGCTTGTGTGGGAGAGAGACACGCTCCGCTGGTTCATATGAACACATGTGTTCTTAGCTCATAATGTTCATGGCGAAGGTTGAACTGCTTCGTTAATTGTTATATGGTTGGAAACGGGAAATGCTACATGTGGTAATTGATAAAATGTCTTGGATAATTTGATACTTGGCAATTGTTGTGCTCATGTTTAAGCTCTTGCATCATATACTTTGCACCCATTAATGAAGAAATACATAGAGCTTGCTAAAATTTGGTTTGCATAATTGGTCTCTCCAAGGTCTAGATAATTTCTAGTATTGAGTTTGAACAACAAGGAAGACGGTGTAGAGTCTTATAATGTTTACAATATGTCTTTTATGTGAGTTTTGCTGCACCGGTTCATCCTTGTGTTTGTTTCAAATAACCTTGCTAGCCTAAACCTTGTATCGAGAGGAAATACTTCTCATGCATCCAAAATCCTTGAGCCAACCACTATGCTATTTGTGTCCACCATACCTACCTACTACATGGTATTTCTCCGCCATTCCAAAGTAAATTTCTTGAGTGCTACCTTTAAAATTTCCATCATTCGCCTTTGCAATATATAGCTCATGGGACAAATAGCTTAAAAACTATTGTGGTATTGAATATGTACTTATGCACTTTATCTCTTATTAAGTTGCTTGTTGTGCGATAACCATGTTCCTGGGGACGCCATCAACTACTCTTTGTTGAATATCATGTGAGTTGCTATGCATGTCCGTCTTGTCCGAAGTAAGAGAGATCTACCACCTTAATGGTTGGAGCATGCATATTGTTAGAGAAGAACATTGGGCCGCTAACTAAAGCCATGAATCATGGTGGAAGTTTCAGTTTTGGACATATATCCTCAATCTCATATGAGAACACTAATTGTTGCTACATGCTTATGCATTAAAGAGGAGTCCATTATCCGTTGTCCATGTTGTCCCGGTATGGATGTCTAAGTTGAGAATAATCAAAAGCGAGAAATCCAAAATGCGAGCTTTCTCCTTAGACCTTTGTACAGGCGGCATGGAGGTACCCCATTGTGACACTTGGTTAAAACATGTGTATTGCGATGATCCGGTAGTCCAAGCTAATTAGGACAAGGTGCGGGCACTATTAGTATACTATGCATGAGGCTTGCAACTTGTAAGATATAATTTACATGATACATATGCTTTATTACTACCGTTGACAAAATTGTTTCATGTTTTCAAAATAAAAGCTCTAGCACAAATATAGCAATCGATGCTTTCCTCTTTGAAGGACCATTCTTTTACTTTTATGTTGAGTCGGTTCACCTATTTCTCTCCACCTCAAGAAGCAAACACTTGTGTGAACTGTGCATTGATTCCTACATACTTGCATATTGCACTTGTTATATTACTCTATGTTGACAATTATCCATGAGATATACATGTTATAAGTTGAAAGCAACTGCTGAAACTTAATCTTCTTTTGTGTTGCTTCAATACCTTTACTTTGAATTATTGCTTTATGAGTTAACTCTTATGCAAGACTTATTGATGCTTGTCTTGAAATTAAAGTACTATTCATGAAAAGTCTTTGCTTTATGATTCAGTTGTTTACTCATGTCATTACCATTGTTTTGATCGCTACATTCATTACATGTGTTTACAATAGTATGATCAAGGTTATGATGGCATGTCACTCCGGAAATTATCTTTGTTATCGTTTACACTGCTCGGGACGAGCGAGAACTAAGCTTGGGGATGCTGATACGTCTCCGACGTATCGATAATTTCTTATGTTCCATGCCACATTATTGATGATATCTACATGTTTTATACACATTATATGTCATATTTATGCGTTTTCCGGAACTAACCTATTGACGAGATGCCGAAGGGCCGGTTCCTGTTTTCTGCTGTTTTTGGTTTCGAAATCCTAGTAAGGAAATATTCTCGGAATTGGACGAAATCAACGCCCGGGTTCCTATTTTTCCCGGAAGCATCCGGAACACCCGAGAGAGGCCGAGAGGGGGCCACAGGCCCACCACACATGACCCCGGCGCGGCCCGGGGTGGCCGCGCCCCCCTAGCGTGTCGTCGCCTCGTTGACCTTCTGCCGCCGCCTCTTCGCCTATATAAAGGTCCCTGACCTAAAACCTCGAGACGAAAAAGCCACGGTACGAGAAACCATCCAGAGCCGCCGCCATCGCGAAGCCAAGATCTGGGGGGCATGAGTCTCGTTCGGCACGCCGCCGGGACGGGGAAGTGCCCCGGAAGGCTCCTCCATCGACACCACCGCCATCTCCATCAACGCTGCTTGTCTCCCATGAGGAGGGAGTAGTTCTCCATCGAGGCTCGGGGTTGTACCGGTAGCTATGTGGTTAATCTCTCTCCTATGTGCTTCAATACAATAATCTCATGAGCTACCTTACATGATTGAGATTCATATGATGATGCTTGTAATCTAGATGTCATTATGCTAGTCAAGTGGGTTTTACTTATGTGATCTCCGGAGACTCCTTGTCCCACGTGTGTAAAGGTGACAGTGTGTGCACCGTGTGGGTCTCTTAGGCTATATTTCACAGAATACTTATTCACTGTTATGAATGGCGTAGTGAAGTGCTTATTTATATCTCTTTATGATTGCAATGTGTTTTGTATCACAATTTATCTGTGTGCTACTCTAGTGATGTTATTAAAGTAGTTTTATTCCTCTTGCAAGGTGTAATGGTGACAGTGTGTGCATCCGTGTTAGTACTTGGCGTAGGCTATGATTATGATCTCTTGTAGATTATGAAGTTAACTATTGCTATGATGGTATTGGTGTGATCTATTCCTCCTACATAGTGTGAAGGTGACGAGTGTGCATGCTATGTTAGTACTTGGTTTAGTTATGTTGATCTGTTATGCACTCTAAGGTTATTTAAATATGAACATTGAATTGTGGAGCTTGTTAACTCCGGCATTGAGGGTTCGTGTAATCCTACGCAATGTGTTCATTATCCAACAAGAGAGTGTAGAGTATGCATTTATCTATTCTGTTATGTGATCAATGTTGAGAGTGTCCACTAGTGAAAGTGTAATCCCTAGGCCTGGTTCCTAAATACTGCTATCGCTGCTTGTTTACTGTTTTACTGCGTTACTACTGCTGCGTTACTACTGCTCATACTTATTCATACCACATGTATTTCACTATCTCTTCGCCGAACTAGTGCACCTATTAGGTGTGTTGGGGACACAAGAGACTTCTTGCTTTGTTGTTGCGAGGGTTGCATGAGAGGGATATCTTTGACCTCTTCCTCCACGAGTTCGATAAACCTTGGGTGATCCACTTAAGGGAAACTTGCTGCTGTTCTACAAACCTCTGCTCTTGGAGGCCCAACACTGTCTACAAGAATAGAAGCTCCCATAGACATCAGCCCGCATGCCAGATATTGGTGGGACCTCGTGTCAGAGCTTGCTGGGCCTACATACTTTTGATGGGATTCGTAGCATAGAAAACAAAAAAATTCCTACCGCAAGAACGAATAACAAGCCAAGATGCAATCTAGAAGATGGTAGCAACGAGAAGATCATGAGATTAACCCTCGAAGATTTCCAAAGCCTACGAGATTAGATCTCGTTGTTGCTGTAGTCGATCACTTGCCGCTTTCGAAAGCGCGTAGAAGATCTTGACGGTGCCACAGTCGGGCAGCACCTCCGTACTCGGTCACACGTACGGTGTTGATGACGACGTCCTTCTCCCTGTTCCAGCGGGCAGCGGAAGTAGTAGATCCTCCTCGGAATCCCGCCAGCACGACGGCGTGGTGACGGTGGTGGTGGAGATCTCCGGCAGGGCTTCACCTAAGCGTTGTGGGAGGTGTATGAGGAGGGAGGTGTGCTAGGGTTTGAGAGAGAGGGGGGCTAGGGCGCCGGCCAGGGGAGCCCTAGGTGGTGCGGCCAAGTCTTAGGCTGCCCCTCCCTCTCCTCCTCATTATATAGGTGGAACCCCGAGGGTTAGCCCAAAGTCTTCGAATAAGACCCCAATTCAAAAACTGCCTTATGGACGAAACCTAGAGGGACAGGGACTCTCCCCTTCCCCCTTTCTTTGGCCGGCCAATGAGGTGGAGTCCTCCATGGAGTCCACCCTCCCACTTGGTTGGTTGGTTGGGTTTGGTGGAGTCCAACCGGGACTCCACCTTCCATGGTGATTTCATCCGGAAGGTTCTAGAACATTCTAGCGCCTTCCATAAATGCACCGGATCATTTCCAAACTTGGAAAGTGAATTCCTATATATGAATCTTATTCTCCGGACCATTCCGGACCTCCTCGTGATGTCCTGGATCCCATCCGAGACTCCGAACAAACATTCGAACTCCATTCCATATTCCATATCTACTTAAAACGACATCAAACCTTAAGTCGTGAACTATGCATACATGGTTGAGACTCCTCTCCGACCAATAACCAATAGCGGGATCTGGAGATCCATAATGGCTCCCACACATTCAACGATAACTTAGTGATCGATTGAACCAATTACATACGATACCGATTCCCTTTGTCTCGCGATATTTTACTTGTCCGAGGTTTGATCATCGGTATCTCCATACCTTGTTCAACCTCGTCTCTGAAAAGTACTCTTTACTCGTACCGTGATATGTCATCTCTTATGAACCATTCATATTCTTGCAAGCTAATCAGACGACATTCCACCGAGAGGGCCCAGAGTATATCTATCCGTCATCGGGATGGACAATATCCCACTCTTGATCCATATGCCTCAACTCATACTTTCCGAATACCTAATCTCACCTTTATAACCACCCATTTACACAGTGGCGTTTGATGTAATCAAAGTACCCTTTCGGTATAAGTGATTTACATGATCTCATGGTCGAAGGATTAGGTAACTATGTATCGAAAGCTTATAGCAAACTGAACTTAATGACGTGATCTTATGCTACGCTTATTTGGGTGTATGTTCATTATATCATTCACCTAATGACATAACCTTGTTATTAATAACATCCAATGTTCATGATCACGAAACCATGATCATCTATTAATCAACAAGCTAGTTATACAAGAGGCTTACTAGGGACTCCTTGTTGTTTACATAACACACATGTATCAATGTTTCGGTTAATACAATTATAGCATGGTATGCAAACATTTATCATAAACACAAAGATATATTATAATAACCATTTTATTATTGCCTCTTGGGCATATCTCCAACAACTTTGTCGGTCCTACATGGGTCCCACGTGCCATTCCCATCGGGCCCACATGGACATTTTTCAATTCTGGACGCGTGGCCCCGCATGTCAGAACTGAACCACCTGTCGTGTCTCCAAGGTGGATCCCATATGTCAGTTTACATGTCTCGAACAGACTGGGCCAAAATAACTATCCCATCTCGCGGGGCTAAACCTATAGAAGAATCTGGTTTCAAAATTTCAGGATAGAACAACAAAGGCCTATTTTGCTAAATTAATATGGCCTGATTTTGGCCCCTCTAGCCTCCGGGCACTTGATTCTTGGATCCAAATGAACTACGGCGAAATATGGGCCACCTTTTGCTTGGGACGGTTTGGGATTGTTGTACGAAGAAAGTGAATGTACTTTTGTGTTCAACGGCCGACAAAGGCCTATCACGTATTACTTGGTATCCGAATGAACTGGGTGTCCTTTTATATATATGCTGCAGATCCTATGTTTCAAACTTTACTCCAACAATGCACATAACAAACATTTCCCACAAATAAATGTTTCAATTATGGAACTACTGGCCAACACATTCGTCTACAACTATTGAGAAAACACACATCACAACTACAATGAGCCCTTCCATCACGTACGAAGAAGGGAACATTAGGTGCCAGAAAAGGGGTGGCTAACCGAAGCCTTGATAAGAAACAACAATTCATCTACTCGATAGTACCATCAACATCTTCTTCTACGGGTAGATGGCCGCGCGGGTCCTCGATCCTCATTAGCAGCACATTGATATAACGCAAGGCGGATCTTACTTCTGTGTTGGACTCATGCAAGGATTCAAGGGCCTCATTGAGGTCCCTGCGTGCCAACACGAGATCAATTGCAGCCTAATTCCACTTTCCAACAACATCGGCATTCTGTTCGTGGAGGTCCTGGATGGAAGTCTTATCTCTCTCCATCGTCGCAATGTTCTCCTCCTGAAGCTTGGACAACTTGTTAATCTCCAAACGCATCATGTTGCATTCCACGCGAAGATCGTTCACCTCTTGCTTATACAAATTAGCGCACCCAAAAATTTCATCCAGGTCATGCCTCAGATGGGTAATATTCTCTTGAAGCCGGCAAGTGTTGGCGATGGACTGCAATAAAACAGAGAAACACCATAAGCTTGAGATGGGTAATATTCTCTTCACGAAAAGTATCCTAGGTTCCAAATTTGTAGACGCGGCTTTTTTTCAGATATGTGGGAGCCTACACGGTTGAACGAGTCCAGAAAAATGCGTATCGAGAACAGATCTGACATGGCCGTGTCAACTAAATTGAGGAGGTGCTTGGATCCACACAAATCATTTATGGGGGGATTAGACGACGTTCAGTATCGGCAGAAAATTGTCTCTCAATTTGAAAACAGGACGGCACCCCGAAATCCATTGCCCATGTTTAGGGCTCCTTTGATTTGAAGGAAATATGAAGAAAACAGAAGGGAATAGGAAACTTTCCTGAGCTGCTACTGTGCATAAGGAACTAGGCAAGGATTGCACCAACCATGCTTTCCTTTAAATCAAAGAGGCTCTTAGAAAGAATTAAGTACCTCGGGCGGCAATTCCGAGTTAGTGGCATCTATCCTCATTGAGCTTCTATAGATCTCCTCTATATGCCATGTATTCGTCGCTTCCATCTCCTCGTCAAGTCTTGGTGCGGCGCAGGTCTCGACTCGTCCTCTGAATATTGAGAAAACATGGCGCCGGAATCTGAATCTGATCAACATTGGTGAAAGAAATAGAATGCAACAAGCAATTAAACTAACATTACGTTTCCGCGGGCATGTTTCCGCGGACGACCAGATGAAGAGGATCTGTCGGGCAGCCTCTTCCTCAAAGATAGGTCGGACCTGGCCTCCAGCGCTGGGTCATCAGACGACGGCCGGGCAAAGAGGACATGACGAGAAGCTTCTGAAGTGGAAGCACGACGCCTCTTCCTAACTCTACCCCAAGGAGCCACGACGAGCAATGAAGGAGTGGTGAAAGAGAACAGGTTCTTCCCCTGCGGAAGTGTGTAGAAGTAGACATGAAGTAAAGTGATGAAGAATGTGGAGTGTGGCGGATTGATGGCGCGTGAGACACACGTCCGTTGGGAACCCCAAGAGGAAGGTGTGATGCGCACAACAGTAAGTTTTCACTCAGTAAGAAACCAATCGAACCAGTAGGAGTCAAGGAACACGTGAAGGTTGTTGGTGGCGGAGTGTAGTGCGGCGCAACACCAGGGATTCCGGCGCCAACGTGGAACCTGCACAACACAATCAAAGTACTTTTCCCCAACGTAACAGTGAGGTTGTCAATCTCACCGGCTTGCTGTAAACAAAGGATTAGATGTATAGTGTGGATGATGATGTTTGTTTGCGAAGAACAGTAAAGAACAAGTATTGCAGTAGATTGTATTTCAGATGTAAAGAATGGACCGGGGTCCACAGTTCACTAGTGGTGTCTCTCCCATAAGATAAATGCATGTTGGGTGAACAAATTACAGTTGGGCAATTGACAAATAAAGAAGGCATAACAATGCACATACATATATCATGATGAGTACTATGAGATTTAATCGGGGCATTACGACAAAGTACATAGATCCGCTATCCAGCATGCATCTATGCCTAAAAAGTCCACCTTCAGGTTATCATCCGAACCCCTTCCAGTATTAAGTTGCAAACAACAGACAATTGCATTAAGTATGGTGCGTAATGTAATCAACACAAATATCCTTAGACAAAGAATTGATATTTTATCCCTAGTGGCAACAGCACATCCACAACCTTAGAGGTTGCTGCCACTCCCCCAGATTCAATGGAGGCATGAACCCACTATCGAGCATAAATACTCCCTCTTGGAGTTACAAGTATCAACTTGGCCAGAGCCTCTACTAGCAACGGAGAGCATGCAAGAACATAAACAACATATATGATAGATTGATAATCAACTTGACATAGTATTCAATATTCATCGGATCCCAACAAACACAACATGTAGGATTACATCATTACAAATAGATGATCTTGATCATGATAGGCAGCTCACAAGATCTAACATGATAGCACAATGAGGAGAAGACAACCATCTAGCTACTGCTATGGACCCATAGTCCAAGGGTGGACTACTCACACATTGATCCGAAGGCGTTCATGGCGATGAAGAGACCTCCGGGAGATGATTCCCCTCTCCGGCAGGGTGCCGGAGGCGATCTCCTGAATCCCCCGAGATGGGATTGGCGGTGGCGGCATCTCTGGAAGGTTTTCCGTATCGTGGCTCTCGGTACTGGGGGTTTCGCGACGAAGGCTTTAAGTAGGCGGAAGGGTAGGTCAGTGGGCGTCACGAGGGACCCACACGCTAGGGCGGCGCGGCCCAGGCCCTGGCCGCGCGGCCCTGGCGTGTCGTCGCCTCGTCGCCCCACTTCGTATCACTTTCGGTCTTCTTGAAGCTTCGTGGAAAAATAAGACCCTGGGCGTTGATTTCGTCCAATTCCGAGAATATTTCCTTACTAGGATTTCTGAAACCAAAAACATCAGAAAACAGCAAATGGCTATTCGGCATCTCGTCAGTAGGTTAGTGCCGGAAAATTCATAAATATGACATATAATGTGTATAAAACATGTGAGTATCATCATAAAATTAGCATGGAACATAAGAAATTATAGATACGTTTGAGACGTATCAAGGATTTGTCAATTGAGAATGTTTCCTTTGTAGGATTTACGAAGCCAAAAACAGCGAAAACAACAAGCGGCTCTTCGGCATCTCGTCGATAGGTTAGTGTCGGAAAATGCATAATAATGACATATAATGTGTATAAAATATGTGAGTATCATCATAAAAGTAGCATGGAACATAAGAAATTATAGATACGTTTGGGACGTATCACCCTATGATGCTTGTTTAGAGGGAACCCATACTAAGATGCATAAACTTCCGGCTAAGCCCCTACCCATAATCAGGTATTGTGGGGGTACTCAAAAATTGGAAAGGTATCGCATCCAAACCAACCACTCGGTTTTTATCAAATTCACCAAGTCATTCAAGTCACATTTACCTTCAAAATCTTTCAGTAGAATGACTCATCATTCCAAGGTTTTCAAAGTCATTTCACTTCACAAGTTCCCATCTAGAGTAGTCAATTTTATTTGTTAGCACTAGCAACTAGTCATGAGGGGTGCTACTTAACTCATAAGCCTTTAGGATAAGTTTGATACTCTTGCTCTACTCTATACTTAGACCAAAGTTAACTATAAAAGTAAGCTTTAGTAAACCAAGTAAAAACTTGTAATGTAAAAACTTGGGATGGTATCATTTGAACATAAAATAAAGTGGAATGGTGCCTTGCTCTAGTAGAGCTTTGCACTTGCAAGAATATTAGCTTGCCTTGGTTGGTGTACTGATCAAAGTGGTCTTCCTCTTCCTGGAAGTAGACCTCCTCCTCCTCCTGGTACTCCTCGGTACTAGCGTCTAAAAACGGATACGAGATAACAATCACCAAACAAGCTTAAGATCTAGTCTAAGCACACACAAGGTTCACACAATGCTAATCTATCATTACCACATTACTAGCATGTTGGTTGACTTTGTTTTCTTCTTAAGAAAAATAATTTCCTCTCGTTACCAATATTGAATTAGGGTTTCTATTTAGTTCCTTGAGGAAATAATTTCTTCTCATTAAATCTTGTTAAGATTTAATCTCCTCAAATGAATAACATATGAACCCATGTTGACCAAGGTCAACCATTCATAATCATCATTTGGGGAAAATGATTTAAATGAGGTAGAGTACCTCATGCAATTTAACACTACCATACTTATGATTTAACATCACCAAATAATTAAATATGAGATTATGTAGACCATGGTCACTACCTCATATTAAGTTACTTGGGACAAAATTTAAATGAGAGCAAGCCTCTCATATGATTTATAAATAGTTTTGGACAATATCAAGTGACTAGAAATAGCCATAGAGCCCTTTATTTAAACTAGGCCATGATCACACAAAGTAACCATGTCATATTTTTGCATAAACAGGTAGAGTATGTGAAATGTGATTTATGAGAGTTGGAATCAACTCAAAACCATTTTTGGTTGATTTTTAATAATTGTTTGAAGTTGCAAAAGTCCTTGCCTTGTTATTTTTGTCACATTAATTCTACAAAGAATATCGTAATGAGGCCAGTGGGGTTAGTTAGGAAATTTCATGAGCTTTCCAACGTATATGTGCAATTTGATCTATTCAATTTTGAAAATAGCATCTGCAAGCAATTTTGAATTAAATCTAAATTTCGAATTTGAAAATTTGGGCCGCGCGGGAAACGTTACTGGGCCGAATTGATTTAAATGGGAGAAGCCCAGCCCAGCACGCGTCCAGCACGCGTGGGCCGCCTCGACGAGGGGCTCCACCCGTCAGCCTCACTTCAAACGCGAAAGGGTACGGGCGGCTCTGGGACGCACGATTAGAATGAGATCCAACGGATCACATTCATCGTTGTCGCCGGCGAGAGAGGCTCACTGGCGCGGCGAGGCTAGCGGGTTGGCGAGCTCACCGGTGCTCTGGCGAGGTGCGGCGAGGTGCGCATGTACGTTGTCGTCGACGGCGAACTCCCTGGTACCGATGTCGTGTCCTGGGGTGGCTCCAATCGACGGCGGCGTCTGCGGGTACTGGCGGCCTCCGGCGATGAAATTGCTTGGCTACGGTGGCTAATCGAGGCGGGGAGGTGGTCGAGGAGGTCGAGTGAGGTGAGATGAGCGAGCGGGTGTGAAGAAATGAACGAGGGGAGGCCTCTATTTATAATGGCGGAAGGGGGCAGGGTGCTGCGGCTAGGTCGACCATGGCGCGGGCGCTGCGGCGAGCTAGAGGGGTAGGCGAGGGCGCGGCGGTGTTCAGCACGTCATGGTGGTCCTCTTGGCGGTCACGGCGAGGCTGGGCGGTGCCAAACTTGGTCGGGCGGTCGCGAGGTACCGAGCGTCCGTGGCGGGGTTTGGTCGTCGTCTCC
>NC_061511.1:92508171-92528254 GCF_022539505.1 Lolium rigidum | reverse complement strand
AATAGGCGAAGAGACGGAGTCGGAAGGGCCACGGGGCTTCCTCACACTAGGGGGGGCGCGCCCCCCCCTTGGGCCGCGCCGCCACCACATGTGGGGCCCCCAGGGCTCCCCTCTGGTCCCACTCTGACTTTCTGGAAGGTTCCGGGAAAAATAAGATGTTGGGTCTTCGTTTCGTCGAATTCCGAGAATATTGCCCGAACAGCCTTTCTGGAACCAAAAACAACGAAAAAGAGCAAGCGGCCCTTCGGCATCTCGTTAATAGGTTAGTTCCAGAAAATGCATAAAAACATTATAAATTGCAAGCAAAACATGTAAGTATTGTCATAAAACAAGCATGGAACATCAGAAATTATAGGTACGCTGGAGACGTATCACTAGCCTTCACTTGTACTGAGCGGGAATGCTGCTCGTGCTTCCAAACCCCTGAAAACCAAGTTATTCCAAAGTGTCCACCATAAATACCTATGCATGGCATTTCAAACCATTCCAAGTAAATTCTCATGTGCTACCTTTAAACCTTCAAAGTGCTTCTCAATTTGTGTTATTGTTTTATAGCTCATGAGGAAGTATGTAGTGTTTTATCTTTCAACCTTGTCATTTACTCACTGACAGACTTTCACCAATGGACTAGTGGCACATCCGCTTATCCAATAATTTTGCAAAAAGAGCTGGCAACGGGGTACCCAGCCCCAATTAATCAACTTTCATCAATAATTCTCTTCACATGTTTTGCCCTGATTTATCAGTAAGTAACTTAAATTGCAAATAGACACTCCTCCTTGGTATGTGAATGTTGGAAGGCACCCGAGGATTCGGTTAGCCATGGCTTGTGTAAGCAAAGGTTGGGGGGAGTGTCATCCATAATGAAACTAAAGTATATGTGTAAACAAAAGAGAAGAGGGATGATTTACCTTGCTGGTAGAGATAACGTCCTTCATGGGAGCCGCTCTTGGAAGTCTGGTTGACGAGGTAGTTAGAGTACCCACTATCATTCGTTGACAATAACAAACACCTCTCAAAATAATTTTACTCCTGTTTTACAAATGAAAAGCTCTAGCACATGTTAATCCCTGCTTCCCTCTGCGAAGGATCAATCTTTTACTTTTACATTGAGTCTCCATCCTTTCTTTGAGCACCTTCTTGAGAGCATAATTGTCATTCTTAGTGTAATATGCTTGTCCCAAAATATTATTAGCTGTGGTATAATGTGGATGCTTTTATCTTTGACAATCTTTACTTCTAATCTCTCCATGAAATTCATAGGTGCCCGGGCATTTATGTTTAGCTGTACAAATACGGGCAAGCGAGATACCACTTTATCATATCTTTCTATGAACATTGCAATCCTGCTGATAGACATGATTCATGATGCTTATTATTAGTTTGTTGGTATCCTTTTCATGATTGATATAACTAGTAGATGACTTTATTTGTATGTATCTTATTATGAAGTGCCTAAGTACTTGTCCATATCATGAGAATATTTACATCATATGAGCAAATGTGTTCGTGAAAGTTCTTTTATCGCACTCAGTTGTTAACTGAATTGCTTGAGGACAAGCAATAAGCTAAGCTTGGGGGGAGTTGATACGTCCAAAACGTATCTACTTTCCCGAACAATTTTGCTATTGTTTTGCCTCTAATTTGTGTAATTTGGATACAACTAACACGGACTAACGCTGTTTTCAGCAGAATTTCCCTGGTGTCTTGTTTTTGTGCAGAAACTCAACTTTCAGGAAAATCCCCGGGAATAATTGCAATGGGCCTATTTTCACAGAATATTGACGGAGCCGGAAAGACGAGACGGAGGGGGGCCACGAGGCGCCCACCCCACAAAGCGGCGCGGTGGGCCCCTGGGCCGCGCCGGCCTATGGTGGCGGCGCCTCGGCCAGCCTCCGACGCTCCTCTCTGGACTACTTAAGGGTTTCGACCTAAAAATGCCAGGGGGTTCGACCAATCTGCCAGAAGACATCCAGAACTCCGCCGCCATCGCGAAACTCCGTCTCGGGACCAGAAACTCCGTTCTGGCACCTTGCCGGGACGGAGAATTGGAGGAGATCATCGCCATCATCACCACCGACGCCTCTCCATCGACCATCCATGTTCCCCCATCCATGTGTGAGTAATTACCCCGCTGTAGGCTGAAGGGAATGGTAGGGATTGGATGAGATTGTTCATGTAATAGCCATAAGATTGTTAGGGCATAGTGCCTAGTATCCGTTGTTGGTACTTTTATGATATTGTTGCAACTTGTTATGATTAATGCTTGTCACTAGGGCCCGAGTGCCATGATTTCAGATCTGAACATGTTATTGATTCATGATGATATTCATTGTTTTATGATCTTACACGCAAGTTGTATACACATATTGCTGTCCAGGAACCCGAGGCCCCAAAGTGACGAAGTTGGGACAACCGGAGGGGAAGGCTGTGATATGAGGATCACATGTGTTCACGGAGTGTTAATGCTTTGCTCCGGTGCTCTATTAAAAGGAGTACCTTAATTACCGATAGATTCCCTAGAGGCCCGGCTGCCACCGGCTGGTAGGACAAAAGATGTTGTGCAAGTTTCTCATTGCGAGCACGTACGACTATATACGGAACACATGCCTATGGTTATTTAGTACTTGGATACTTGTTTTATTATTATCCGCAAATGCCACTGCCTTGATTGTTACATGAGTTCTCTTATCCATGCGAGCGCCCGTTCATCCATCCCTGTGCCTACGGTATTTTAATCCTGTTGTTTACTATAATCACTACTTGCTGTCTTTGTTACTCTGCCGCTTATATTTCACTACGCTACTGCTATAAAAATGTTGCTCTCGATAAACTCTTGCGAGCAAGTCCGTTTCCAGGTGCGGCTGAATTGACAACTCCATTTGTTCAGGCTTACAAATATTCTTTGGCTCCCCTTGTGTCGAATCAATAAATTGGGTTTTACTTCCCTCGAAGACTGTTGCGATCCCCTATACTTATGGGTCATCAAGCACCACCAGCACCCCGAGCAACCCCCGCAGCACCCCAAGCACCACCATCAGCACCACCAGCACCCGAAGCACCCCCAGCAGGTCAGGTGAAGAAGTGATGACCCACAAGTATAGGGGGTGTATCGTAGTACTTTCGATAAATAAGAGTGTCGAACCCAACGAGGAGCAGAAGGTGTTGACAAGCAGTTTCGATGAAGGATTCACTGTAAATGCTCACAGACAAATATTCAGGGGGTTTTGATATAGCAGATAAATAAAGTACAAGTAAATAAAATGCGATAGTAATAGTTGCAGCGAGTGGCCCAATCCTTTTTAGCACAAAGGACAAGACGGTTTGTTTACTTATGATGACCAAACGTTCTTGAGGACACACGGGATTTTAGTCTAGTGCTTTCGCTTCATACAGCTGATTAATCTTCATTGTTTTGATAAGTGTTGTGTGGGTGAACCTATGCTAATGCATCGCCCTTCCTAGGACTAATACATACTTGTGATTATACCCATTGCAAGCATCCACAAATACAAGAAAGTAATTAAGATAAATCTAACCACAGCCTTAAACTCTGAGATCCTGTTATCCCTCATGCATCGATATACCAACGGGGGTTCAGGTTGCTGTCACTCCGGCAACCCCACAATTAGCAAACGAATACAAGATGTATTCCCCTAGGCCCATAAAGGTGAAGTATCATGTAGTCGACGTTCACATGACACCACTAGAAGAATAACACCACAACTTAAATATCAAACCATTGAATATTACTCACCATAGTTCACTACTAACATTTCGACTTCACCCATGTCCTCAAGAACTAAACGAACTACTCACGAGACATCATATGGAACATGATCAGAGGTGATATGATGATGAACAACAATCTGAACATAAACCTTGGTTCAATGGTTTCACTCAATAGCATCAATAACAAGGAGTAATCAATACCGGGAGAGTTTCCCCTATGAAACAATCAAGATTCAACCCTAGATGTTACAGCGGTGACGAGGTGCAGCAGTTGAGATGATGGTGACGGTGGTGGAGATGATGGTGATAATGATCCCAATGAAGTCCAACTCGATGACGGTGACGATGGCGTCGATTTCCCCCTCCGGGAGGGAATTTCCCCGGCGGATTTCAGCCTACCGGAGAGCTCTTTTCTCTCTGGTGTTTTCCGCCCCGCAGAGGCGGTTGTGTCTCCTCGCGATTATTCCCCGCACCTTCGGGTAGATGAAGTACGCGGAAGAGAGGCGGCCGAGGGGGGCTGTGGGCCCCCTCCCCACAAGGCGGCGCGGCCAGGCTGGGGCCCGCGCCGGCCTATGGGGGGCCCATGGCGGCCCTCCTCGGCCCCTCCTTTTGGCTGGCTCATTCTTTTGGAAAAATAAGATCTTCGGTGTAATTTCCGTCAATTGTTGATCTCCAGAAATATTGCATTCTGACGGTGCTTTTTCCAGCAGAATCCTGACTCCGGTGAATGATTCTCCAATAATCATGAAACATGCAAAATAGGTGAAATAACATAAGTATCATCTCTAAATATGAAATATATCAATGAATAACAGTAAATTATGATATAAAATAGTGATGCAAAATGGACGTATCAACTCCCCCCAAGCTTAGACTTCGCTTGTCCCCAAGCGAAACTGAACTCAGTAAACAAGACCACTTGTTTATGGAGTGAAGATTCGATAAATGAAATACGGACAAGAAGCATCATAATGATTCACACAAAACATTCTAGTGAACAAATTCCTCATATAATTCAACTTGCAACAAGTAGAAGGAAATCACAAATAAAGGTACACAGGAAATCATAATTGGTGATGGCAAACTTCATTCTTGGTCAGAGAACAATTGACAGATTGTACTTATCTATTGAGCAACGCTCTTATATTAAAGCTTATATGGCAAAACTTGCATACTCAATCATAATAATTGATAACCTTCAAAGCTATATTCATTCAGATAAAACTTGAACTAAACAAGGAAGAATAATAGGCATGATTAAGTAGATCACAATATAAATGGTTTGATCACAACAACTCAATTGCTTGCTTAGGATAGAGGGAAATAGGTTTACTGACTCAACATAAAGTAAAAGACGGGCCCTTCGCAGAGGGAAGCAAGGATTAAATCATGTGCTAGAGCTTTTTTAAGTTTTGAAATCATATAGAGAGCATAAAAGTAAAGTTTGAGAGGTGTTTGTTGTTGTCAACGAATGGTAGTGGGTACTCTAACCCCCTTGCCAAACAGACTTCCAAAGAGTGGCTCCCATGAAGGACGTTATCTCTACCAGCAAGGTAGATCATCCATCTTCTCTTTTGTTTACACACGTACTTTAGTTTATTTAAGGATGACACTCCTCCCATCCTTTGCTTTCACAAGCCATGGCTAACCGAATCCTCGGGTGCCTTCCAACATTTCACATACCATGGAGGAGTGTCTATTGCAAAATTAAGTTGCTTACTGATGAATCAGGGCAAAACATGTGAAGAGAATTATTAATGAAAGTTAATTAATTGGGGCTGGGAACCCCGTTGCCAGCTCTTTTTGCAAAATTATTGGATAAGTGGATGAAGCCACTAGTCCATTAATGAAAGCTGCCCAACAAGATTGAAAGATAAAACACCACATACTTCCTCATGAGCTATAAAACATTGGCACAAATGAGGGATGATAAATTTTGAATTGTTTAAAGGTAGCACATGAAGTATTTACTTGGAATGGCAGGGAAATACCACATAGTAGGTAGTTATGGTGGACACTGATGGCGTAGGTTTGGTTTAAGGGTTTGGATGCACGAGATGTATTCCCTCTCAGTACAGTTCTTTGGCTAGCAAGGTTGGTTAGCAAGCATAAGAGTTGGGGAAAACAAACAAATATACATGTGATATAAACAATCATGCATCTTCTTGTAAGCACAAATAATTTTAACTTTAGAATACTAAGCTAAGAGCTAACAAGAAGGACAGATAATGAAATAACATATCTACATGTACTTCCTTTTTTACTTAAACTCAAAGTGTTGTTGCTATTGACCAATGCTAAGTTTGCCAAAACCAAATAGATTTACTCAATGCTCCCAAAGTGATACCAATACTAACAACAAGATCAGTCATATAATAGAGATTGCAAACTAAAATAAGATGTGCAATATGTAAATGAAAAGACTTCTCATTAATATTCCGTAACGATAACTCATACCAAGGGATACATAGATAACCAACTAAAAGAGAGATACTTCCATACTGCAACCCATCTTATATGATAACTTCCCTACTCATGATATGACACTACTTGATAGTAAAAAGATAAAAGATAGTGATGATGTGATACCGCGGCACTCCCCCAAGCTTGGAACAAACCAAGGGGGTGCCAATACCAATGATGAATTACTCCTTCGGCTGTGGTGGATTTTTCCCATCATCAGACTTCCAAGGAAGAGGCTCTCCATCAACAAACGACATCTTGGTCTCCGGAATCCTGAAACTAGCAGCATAACTTATGTGTTTAAACTTGTTTTCATACTCACAGTTTTGATTACGAACATCATAGAGTTGAGCTTGGAGTTTGTTGGTAGTGTCGTGAAGCGAGAAGATATCGTCCCATGACTTTGCGATCTCCTTCTTATGTCCATCAATAAGTTCAGACACAATTTTGTGGAAGATGTCCACTTCACGCTCAGCCATCTTCTTGTAGTTGAAAACCTCTTGTTCTAATTTCTCCATCCTGTCCTCCAAACTTCCTTCTCCTTTAGGACCCCGGACATCTTCAATCTGCAACTCTCCATCTACGAGCAGCAATTCCTTGGGGTGCATCTTCAGCTCATTCATGTACGGGTTGACGACATCCTCAAAGAAGCTGTCCTTCGGAGTTCCCGACGAAGACATGCTGGCTCTAGATCCGAAGCAGATCCTGGCAGAAAACAGCTCGAAACAAAACACGACGAGAAAACGATATACGGACCTCCAGGGGTCCGGGGGATTATATAGCAGAAATTTTCACGACGGAAGGAAAGTACCAGGTCGAACCAGAGTTGTAGTGGAACTGCGAGGGGCCATCCTCATAGGGCGGCGTGGCCAGGCTGGGGCCCGCGCCAGCCTATGGGGGCACGCCCTCGCGCGTCTCCTCCTCTCCGTTTCGATCTCGTAATTTTTCATATTTTCCAAAAATAGCAAAAACATTGTTCGGAAAGTTAAACGCGGACTTTTTATTACCAGAGCTGTTACCTATTCAAAGTCGAACTCTGCAGAACTGTCAATTTGACCTTTGATAAAGCTTCCGGAGTCACCACTCGAATAACATCAACATCTTCATTATAAGAATCTCCAGAAATATAGTGCTTGAGCCTTTTTCCATTCACTACTTGTGTGGCATCTCCTTTCATAGAACCAATCTTAATTGCCCTTGAACGATACACCTTGATGGCGTGTATTTCACACGTTCGTTGGGGAACCCCAAGAGGAAGGTATGATGCGCACAGCAGCAAGTTTTCCCTCAGAAAGAAACCAAGGTTTATCGAACCAGGAGGAGCCAAGAAGCACGTTGAAGGTTGATGGCGGCGGGATGTAGTGCGGCGCAACACCAGAGATTCCGGCGCCAACGTGGAACCTGCACAATGATACGTCTCCAACGTATCGATAATTTCTTGTGTTCCATGCCACATTATTGATGTTATCTACATGTTTTATGTACACTTTATGTCATATTCGTGCATTTTCCGGAACTAACCTATTGACGAGATGCCGAAAGGACAGTTGCTGTTTTCTGCTGTTTTTGGTTTCAGAAATCCTAGTAAGGAAATATTTTCGGAATCGGACGAAATCAACGCCGAAAGTCTTAGAAATACGCGAAGCTTCCAGAGCACCGAAGAAAGGACGAGAGGGGTGCCGGGGGGCCCCACACCGTGGGCGGCGCGGCCCAAGGGGGCGCGCCCCCTATGGTCCGGGCAGCCCGGGCCCCCTCCGACTCCGACTCTTCGCCTATTTAAGTCGTCGTGACCTAAAACCTCGACACCAATTGACGAAACTCCAGAAAAGTTACTTGTGGCGCCGCCGCCATCGCGAAACTCCAATTCGGGGGACGAACTCTGTTCCGGCACCTGCCGGAGCGGGGAAGTGCCCCCGGAAGGCTTCTCCATCGACACCGCTGCCATCTCCATCAACACCGCTGCCATCTCCACCGCCATCTTCATCACCGCTGCTGCTCCCATGAGGAGGGAGTAGTTCTCCATCGAGGCTCGGGGCTGTACCGGTAGCTATGTGGTTCATCTCTCTTCCATGTACTTCAATACAATGATCTCATTGAGATTCATATGAGTTTGTATCACTACTATCTATGTGCTACTCTAGTGATGTTATTAAAGTAGTTCTATTCCTCCTGCATGTGTGTAAAGGTGACTAGTGCGTGCACCGTGTGGTTCTTGTCGTAGGCTATGATCATGATCTCTTGTAGATTGTGGAGTTAATTATCATTATGATATTATTGATGTGATCTATTCCTCCTACATATGCATGAAGGTTACAAGTGTGCATGCTATGCTAGTACTTGGTTTAGTAGCGTTGATCTATCTTACACTAAAGGTTACTTAAACATGAGCATTATTGTGGAGCTTGTTAACTCCGGCATTGAGGGTTCGTGTAATCCTACGCAATATGTTCATCATCCAACAAAAGTGTAGAGTATGCATTTATACTGTTCATTATGTGATCGATGTTGAGAGTGTCCACTAGTGAAAGTCTATTCCCTAGGCCTTGTTCCTAAATACTGCTGCGTTACTACTACTGCGTTACTACTTGCTTGTTTCTTGTTTTACTGCGTTACTACTGCTGCAATACCACCACCATCAACTACACGCCAAGCACTTTTACGGCACCGTTGCTACTGCTCATACTTATTCATACCACCTGTATTTCACTATCTCTTCGCCGAACTAGTGCACCTATTAGGTGTGTTGGGGACACAAGAGATTTCTTGCTTTGTGGTTGCAGGGTTGCATGAGAGGGATATCTTTGACCTCTTCCTCCATGAGTTCGATAAACCTTGGGTATCCACTTAAGGGAAACTTGCTGCTGTTCTACAAACCTCTGCACTTGGAGGCCCAACACTGTCTACAGGAAAGGAGGGGGAACGTAGACATCAAGTATTTTTCTGGCGCCGTTGCCGGGGAGGAAAGGTAAAAGGCTCTCATACTCCGGTCCCAGGTAAAGTATTTTTCTGGCGCCGTTGTGTGTGTGCTCAAAGCTATTTCCTTTAGATCCTGCAATTGCATCTTGTTGTTTCTTGTTTACACTAGTTTGGCATAATGTACAAGAGTGAGCTTCTTATTCTATTTCCTGATTTAAAACATGGATTGTTTGATGCGAAAATTAAAAAACCTATGAAATCTTCTTTGCATGCTTGGTAGTAATATTAGTATGAACGCTTTGAACACCATTGTTGACAATGATATAGAAAGTTCTAAGCTTGGGGAAGCTGGTTTGCATGATATTTTTAGTCCCCCAAGCATTGAGGAGAAAATTTTCTTTGATGATACTTTGCCTCCTATTTATGATGATTATAATGATAGTGGTCTTTTGGTGCCACCTACTATGGAGAGTGAATTTGATTATGATTACAATATGCCTCCTATATTTGATGATGAGAATAATAATGATAGCTACTTTGTTGAATTTGCTCCCACTACAACTAATAAAATTGATTATGCTTATGTGGAGAGTAATTATTTTATGCATGAGACTCATGATAAGAATGTTTCATTTGATAGTTATATTGTTGAGTTTGCTCATGATGCTACTGAAAGTCATTATGAGAGAGGAAAATATGGTTGTAAAAATTTTCATGTTACTAAAACACCTCTCTATGTGCTGAAATTTTTGAAGCTATACTTGTTTTATCTTCCTATGCTTGTTACTTTGCTCCTCATGAACTTGTTTATTTACAAGATTCCTATGCATAGGAAGCATGTTAGACTTAAATGTGTTTTGAATTTGCCTCTTGATGCTCTCTTTTGTTTCACATACTATTTCTTGCGAGTGCATCATTAAAACTGCTGAGCCCATCTTAATGGCTAAAAAGAAAGAACTTCTTGGGAGATAACCCATGTGTTATTTTGCTACAGTACTTTGTTTTATATTTGTGTCTTGGAAGTTGTTTACTACTGTAGCAACCTCTCCTTATCTTAGTTTTGTGTTTTGTTGTGCCAAGTTAAGCCGTTGATAGAAAAGTAAGTACTAGATTTGGATTACTGCGCAGTTCCAGATTTCTTTGCTGTCACGAATCTGAGCCCACTGCCCTGCAGGAAGCTCAGAAAATTATGCCAATTTACGTGCATGATCCTCAGATATGTACGCAACTTTCATTCAATTTGAGCATTTTCATTTGAGCAAGTCTGGTGGCCTAATAAAATCCATCTTTACGGACTGTTCTGTTTTGACAGATTCTGCCTTTTATTTCGCATTGCCTCTTTTGCTATGTTGGATGAATTTATTTGATCCATTAATGTCCAGTAGCTTTATGCAATGTCCAGAAGTGTTAAGAATGATTGTGTCACCTCTGAACATGTTAATTTTAATTGTCCACTAACCCTCTAATGAGTTGTTTCGAGTTTGGTGTGGAGGAAGTTTTCAAGGGTCAAGAGAGGAGGATGATATACTATGATCAAGGAGAGTGAAAGCTCTAAGCTTGGGGATGCACCCGGTGGTTCACCCCTGCATATATCAAGAAGACTCAAGCGTCTAAGCTTGGGGATGCCCAAGGCATCCCCTTCTTCATCGACAACATTATCAGGTTCCTCCCCTGAAACTATATTTTTATTCCATCACATCTTATGTGCTTTTTCTTGGAGCGTCTGTTTGTTTGCTTTTGTTTTTGTTTGTGTTTTAATAAATTGGATTACATCATGCTTGTGTGGGAGAGAGACACGCTCCGCTGGTTCGTATGAACACATGTGTTCTTAGCTCATAATATTCATGGCGAAGTTTCCTCTTCGTTAAATTGTTATATGGTTGGAATTGGAAAATGATACATGTAGTAATTGCTATAATGTCTTGGGTAATGTGATACTTGGCAATTGTTGTGCTCATGTTTAAGCTCTTGCATCATATACTTTGCACCTATTAGTGAAGAATACATAGAGCATGCTAAAATTTGGTTTGCATAATTGGTCTCTCTAAGGTCTAGATAATTTCTAGTAAGGTGTTTGAACAACAAGGAAGACGATGTATAGTCTTATAATGCTTTCAATATGTCTTTTATGTGAGTTTTGCTGTACTAGTTCATCCTTGTGTTTGCCTCAAACAACCTTGCTAGCCTAAACCTTGTATCGAGAGGGAATACTTCTCATGCATCCAAATACTTGAGCCAACACTATGCCATTTGTGTCCACCATACCTACCTACTACATGGTATTTCTCCGCCATTCCAAAGTAAATTGCTTGAGTGCTACCTTTAAACAATTCAAAATTTATTACCTCTTATTTGTGTCAATGTTTTATAGCTCATGAGGAAGTATGTGGTGTTTATCTTTCAATCTTGTTGGGCAACTTTCACCAATGGACTAGTGGCTTCATCCGCTTATCCAATAATTTTGCAAAAAGAGCTGGCAATGGGATTCCCGAGTCCCAAATTAATTAACCAAAAATAGACACTCCTCCATGGTATGTGATTGTTGGACGGCACCCGAAGGATTCGGTTAGCCATGGCTTGTGTAAGCAAAGGTTGGGAGGAGTGTCATCATAATAAAACTAAAATAAAAAAGGCACTCCTTCATGGTATGAGATTGTTGGCAGGCACCGAGGGATTCGGTTAGCCATGGTTTGTGAAAGAAAGGTTGGAAGGAGTGCCACCCAAAAATAAAATAAAATGGGAGCCGCTCTTTGAAGGTTTGTACGGCAAGGGGTTAGAGTACCCGCTACCATTCGTTGACAACAACATACACCTCTCAAAACTTTACTTTTATGCTCTCTTTATGTTTTCAAAATCAAAGCTCTAGCACAAATATAGCAATCGATGCTTTCCTCTTTGAAGGACCATTCTTTTACTTTCAATGTTGAGTCAGTTCACCTATTTCTCTCCACCTCAAGAAGCAAACACTTGTGTGAGCTGTGCATTGATTCTTACATATTTGCATATTGCATTTGTTATATTGCTTTGCATTGACAATTATCCATGAGATATACATGTTACAAGTTGAAAGCAACCGCTGAAACTTAATCTTCTTTTGTGTTGCTTCAATGCTTTTACTTTGAATTATTACTTTATGAGTTAACTCTTATGCAAGACTTATTGATGCTTGTCTTGAAGTGCTATTCATGAAAAGTCTTTGCTTTATGATTCGAGTTGTTTACCCATGTCATATACATTGTTTTGATCGCTGCATTCACTACATATGCTGTACAAATAGTATGATCAAGTTTATGATGGCATGTCACTCCAGAAATTATCTTTGTTATCGTTTTACACTGCTCGGGACGAGCGAGAACTAAGCTTGGGGATGCTGATACGTCTCCAACGTATCGATAATTTCTTGTGTTCCATGCCACATTATTGATGTTATCTACATGTTTTATGTACACTTTATGTCATATTCGTGCATTTTACGGAACTAACCTATTGACGAGATGCCGAAAGGACGATTCTTGCTTTTCTGCTGTTTTTGGTTTCAGAAATCCTAGTAAGGAAATATTTTCGGAATCGGACGAAATCAACGCCGAAAGTCTTAGAAATACGCGAAGCTTCCGGAGCACCGAAGAAAGGACGAGAGGGGTGCCGGGGGGCCCCACACCTGTGGGCGGCGCGGCCCAAGGGGGCGCGCCCCCTATGGTCCGGGCAGCCCGAGGCCCCCTCCGACTCCGACTCTTCGCCTATTTAAGTCGTCGTGACCTAAAACCTCGACACCAATTGACGAAACTCCGGAAAAGTTCCTGTGGCGCCGCCGCCATCGCGAAACTCCAATTCGGGGACGGAACTGCTGTTCCGGCACCTGCCGGAGCGGGGAAGTGCCCCGGAAGGCTTCTCCATCGACACCGCTGCCATCTCCATCAACACCGCTGCCATCTCCACCGCCATCTTCATCACCGCTGCTGCTCCCATGAGGAGGGAGTAGTTCTCCATCGAGGCTCGGGGCTGTACCGGTAGCTATGTGGTTCATCTCTCTTCCATGTACTTCAATACAATGATCTCATTGAGATTCATATGAGTTTGTATCACTACTATCTATGTGCTACTCTAGTGATGTTATTAAAGTAGTTCTATTCCTCCTGCATGTGTGTAAAGGTGACTAGTGCGTGCACCGTGTGGTTCTTGTCGTAGGCTATGATCATGATCTCTTGTAGATTGTGGAGTTAATTATCATTATGATATTATTGATGTGATCTATTCCTCCTACATATGCATGAAGGTTACAAGTGTGCATGCTATGCTAGTACTTGGTTTAGTAGCGTTGATCTATCTTACACTAAAGGTTACTTAAACATGAGCATTATTGTGGAGCTTGTTAACTCCGGCATTGAGGGTTCGTGTAATCCTACGCAATATGTTCATCATCCAACAAAAGTGTAGAGTATGCATTTATCCGTTACTGTTATGTGATCGATGTTGAGAGTGTCCACTAGTGAAAGTCTATTCCCTAGGCCTTGTTCCTAAATACTCGCTGCGTTACTACTACTTTGCGTTACTACTGCTTGTTTCTTTGTTTTCTTGCGTTACTACTGCTTGCAATACCACCACCATCAACTACACGCCAAGCACTTTTACGGCACCGTTGCTACTGCTCATACTTATTCATACCACCTGTATTTCACTATCTCTTCGCCGAACTAGTGCACCTATTAGGTGTGTTGGGGACACAAGAGATTTCTTGCTTTGTGGTTGCAGGGTTGCATGAGAGGGATATCTTTGACCTCTTCCTCCCTGAGTTCGATAAACCTTGGGTATCCACTTAAGGGAAACTTGCTGCTGTTCTACAAACCTCTGCACTTGGAGGCCCAACACTGTCTACAGGAAAGGAGGGGGAACGTAGACATCACACAACACAACCAAAGTACTTTGCCCCAACGAAACAGTGAGGTTGTCAATCTCACCGGCTTGTTGTAACAAAGGATTAACCGTATTGTGTGGAAGATGATTGTTTGCAGAGAAAACAGTAAAAACAAGTATTGCAGCAGATTTGTATTTCAGTACTAAAGAATGGACCGGGGTCCACAGTTCACTAGAGGTGTCTCTCCCATAAGATAAAAGCATGTTGGGTGAACAAATTACAGTCGGGCAATTGACAAATAGAGAGAGCATAACAATGCACATACATGTCATGATAAGTATAGTGAGATTTAATTGGGCATTACGACAAAGTACATAGACCGCCATCCAACTGCATCTATGCCTAAAAAGTCCACCTTCAGGTTATCATCCGAACCCCTTCCGATATTAAGTTGCTAAACAACGAGACAATTGCATTAAGTATGGTGCGTAATGTAATCAACAACTACATCCTCGGACATAGCGCCAATGTTTTATCCCTAGTGGCAACAAGCACAACACAACCTTAGAACTTTCATCCATTGTCCCGGTGTCAATGCCAGGCATGAACCCACTATCGAGCATAAATACTCCCTCTTGGAGTTAAGAGCAAAAACTTGGCCAGAGCCTCTACTAATAACGGAGAGCATGCAAGATCATAAACAACACATATGTAATAACTTGATAATTAACATAACATGATATTCTCTATCCATCGGATCCCGACAAACACAACATAGAGTATTACAGATAGATGATCTTGATCATGTTAGGCAGCTCACAAGATTCAACAATGAAGCACAATGAGGAGAAGACAACCATCTAACTACGCTATGGACCCATAGTCCGAGGGTGAACTACTCACTCATCACTCCGGAGGCGACCATGGCGGTGTAGAGTCCTCCGGGAGATGAATCCCCTCTCCGGCAGGGTGCCGGAGGAGATCTCCAAAATCCCCCGAGATGGGATTGGCGGCGGCGGCGTCTCTGGAAGGTTTTCCGTATCGTGGTTTTTCGCCTCAGGGGTTTCGCGACGGAGGCTTTAAGTAGGCGGAAGGGCAGAGTCGGAGGGCTGACGAGGGGCCCACACCACAGGGCGGCGCCCCTTGGCCGCGCCGCCTTGTGGTCCGGCCACCTCGTGGCCCCACTTCGTATGCTCTTCGGTCTTACGGAAGGTTCGTGGCAAAATAGGACCCCGGGTCTTGATTTCGTCCAATTCCGAGAATTTCGTTACTAGGATTTACGAAACCAAAAACAGCGAGAAAACAACAAGCGGCACTTCGGCATCTTGTTAATAGGTTAGTTCCGAGAAAATGCACGAATATGACATAAAGTGTGCATAAAACATGTAGGTATCATCAATAATATGGCATAGAACATAAGAAATTATCGATACGTCGGAGACGTATCAAGCATCCCCAAGCTTAGATTCGCTTCGTCCCGAGTAGGTAAAACGATAACAAAGATAATTTCTGAAGTGACATGCCATCATAACCTTGATCATACTATTTGTAAACATATGTAATGAATGCAGCGATCAAAACAATGGTAATGACATGAGTAAACAAGTGAATCATAAAGCAAAGACTTTTCATGAATAGTACTTCAAGACAAGTATTAATAAGTCTTGCATAAGAGTTAACTCATAAAGCAATAAATCAAAGTAAAGGTATTGAAGCAACACAAAGGAAGATTAAGTTCCAGCGGTTGCTTTCAACTTGTAACATGTATATCTCATGGATAATTGTCAACATAGAGTAATATAACAAGTACAATATGCAAGTATGTAGGAATCAATGCACGGTTCACACAAGTGTTTGCTTCTTGAGGTGGAGAGAGATAGGTGAACTGACTCAACATAAAGGTAAAAAGAATGGTCCTTCAAAGAGGAAAGCATCGATTGCTATATTTGTGCTAGAGCTTTTATTTTGAAAACATGAAACAATTTTGTCAACGGTAGTAATAAAGCATATGAGTTATGTAAATTATATCTTACAAGTTGCAAGTCTCATGCATAGTATACTAATAGTGCCCGCACCTTGTCCTAATTAGCTTGGACTACCGGATCTTTGCAATGCACATGTTTTAACCAAGTGTCACAATGGGGTACCTCCATGCCGCCTCGTACAAAGGTCTAAGGAGAAAGCTCGCATTTTGGATTTCTCGCTTTTGATTATTCTCAACTTAGACATCCATACCGGGACAACATGGACAACAGATAATGGACTCCTCTTTAATGCATAAGCATGTGGCAACAATTATTATTCTCATATGAGATTGAGGATTCATGTCCAAAACTGAAACTTCCACCATGAATCATGGCTTTAGTTAGCGGCCCAATGTTCTTCTCTAACAATATGCATGCTCCAACCATTAAGGTGGTAGATCTCTCTTACTTCGGACAAGACGGACATGCATAGCAACTCACATGATATTCAACAAAGAATAGTTGATGGCGTCCCCGAAGCATGGTTATCGCACAACAAGCAACTTAATAAGAGATAAAGTGCATAAGTACATATTCAATACCACAATAGTTTTTAAGCTATTTGTCCCATGAGCTATATATTGCAAAGGTGAATGATGGAATTTTAAAGGTAGCACTCAAGCAATTTACTTTGGAATGGCGGATAAATACCATGTAGTAGGTAGGTATGGTGGACACAAATGGCATAGTGGTTGGCTCAAGGATTTTGGATGCATGAGAAGTATTCCCTCTCGATACAAGGTTTAGGCTAGCAAGGTTATTTGAAACAAACACAAGGATGAACGGTGCAGCAAAACTCACATAAAAGACATATTGTAAACATTATAAGACTCTACACCGTCTTCCTTGTTGTTCAAAACTCAATACTAAATGTTATCTAGACTCTAGAGAAACTAAATATGCAAACCAAATTAGCAAGCTCTAAGTATTTCTTCATTAATGGGTGCAAAGTATATGATGCAAGAGCTTAAACATGAGCACAACAATTGCCAAGTATCAAATTATCCAAGACATTTTAGAGTTACTACATGTAGCATTTTCCAATTCCAACCATATAACAAATTAACGAAGAAGAAACTTCGCAATGAATACTATGAGTAGAGCCTAAGGACATACTTGTCCATATGCTACAGCAGAGCGTGTCTCTCTCCCATAAAGTGAATGCTAGGATCCATTTTATTCAAACAAAACAAAAAACAAAAACAAACCGACGCTCCAAGCAAAGTGCATAAGATGTGACGGAATAAAAATATAGTTTCGGGGGAGGAACCTGATAATGTTGTCGATGAAGAAGGGGATGCCTTGGGCATCCCCAAGCTTAGACGCTTGAGTCTTCTTAGAATATGCAGGGGTGAACCACCGGGGCATCCCCAAGCTTAGAGCTTTCACTCTCCTTGATCATATTGCATCATACTCCTCTCTTGATCCTTGAAAACTTCCTCCACACCAAACTCGAAACAACTCATTAGAGGGTTAATGCATAATAAAAATTCACATGTTCAGAGGTGACACAATCATTCTTAACACTTCTGGACATTGCATAAAACTACTGGACATTAATGGATCAAATAAATTCACCCAACATAGCAAAAGAGGCAATGCAAAATAAAAGGCAGAATCTGTCAAAACAGAACAGTCCGTAAAGATGGATTTTAATAGGCCACCAGACTTGCTCAAATGAAAATGCTCAAATCTATTATATACTAAAAGCAAAATACAGATGTTTAAAATAGAGGCATCACGTTAATTCACATAGGCTCAAAATAAATATACCGTTGATTTTACTATTAATGGTTAAGATTTAATAGACCTAAAAGTTACGTAAAGGCACATATACGTGACAAGTCACGTTTCTGCACCATCTCAATGATATCCGTATTCAATTAAAAAAAACGTGTAGATCTATACATAGAAAGCAAGGAAAACTCTCACGTTGAAAACTGATCTGCACATGTTTTAAAAAGGTACAAAATCTAATAATAGATCTGTATGACTATATGACTGTATGGTTCCAGCAAGATTTGCAAAAAACACATAAGAGGCAAGATAGGAAAGCTCACGTGAAAGCTGGTCTATGCATGTTTTAAAAAACGTACACAATTTAATAATAGACCAATATAATTGTGTGGCTCTGTTAGAATGATGCAAGGAAAGATTTGCAAAAAAAAAATAACGCAAGGAAAGCTGACGTTGAAGCTGATCGATCAAATCGTAAGCAGAGCTAACTATATATGCTGATAAATTTTATCTCTTAAAAAAACATGTCCAATAAAAACGTACATAGTTTAATGAGAAACTAGGTGCACTATAACGATATGATTCGGTTTGAAAAAGATTAAATAATAATCATATCTAATCATCATATAATCGTGAAAAAAACGACGAAAAACTAACAGCTCGACCTAACAAAGGGTTTTGTTCTCGCTTGAAAAACAATTCCGCTAGGTACCGGTATTCGGTTTTCAGAACTACTGTTCATAATAGCGCCCAAGATTTGACAAATGAATTTATAAATCTTACCAAAATTGATCCAAAATATTTCAATTTGAGCAATTTAATAAATACCGGTACATTTCGTTCGGTAAAATGTATTTTTCGGTGGTAATCGGAATAAGCGGCTTACGCGATATTTCAGAAATCTGGGCCAAGGAAAAAAACAACCTTAGCCCTGACTTCCAAGTTGGCCCTCTTCATGTCAAACAAAAAAACTTGCCTTTAATTTGATATCTAAGTATATATCAAATTAGAGCTACGTTCAAGTACTTGTATCCAAACTGCTCCTTGAAATCCCGATTCAACCGGCCAGATATTACACGATTCGTAGAGGAGAATTATATTGTGTATGCATCACATAAACCCAGTGTGAGATCGTCCCTTGCTTCATATATGTTGCGGGCAGACGGTGACTAAGATTAACCATAAATGTGGTGGTGATGGTGATTTTCTAAAATTCACCTTAACTATGCAAGATTATTATTAGTGAAGACGAATGTAAGTTTATATATAAAGTATGAAATTTGAGAAACGGATCTACATTTAATCCGACTTATATATGAAGCTCGCGATTAATTTGTATGACCCAACAAACTTGCAATATACAATGATAGAGTGCGCATTACAATACGAGAAAACAATGTATATCTTGTGTTCACATAAAATGGAGAAAATATTATTTAACTAGACATATAGTAAAGCATGTCAAATTCAACTACCTCATAGGTATCATGCCGTCTTACTTGAGCACTAAGGTATTGATTGCATCATTGCGTGTTTATTGCGAAAATATCATACTATGTCAAAGAACACTAAAAGTCACATATTCATATTGGTGACATGGGGTGTATTTAGTGAGTGGTTTTAGTGATGCCAAAAAACTGCAGTGAAGTTTTAGAGACTTGGTACAATTAAATATATGAAGCAAGGGATGTTATGGGATAGATAGAATTTCTTGCATTATTTAATGAATGTAAGCTGGCGTATTTTACATCACAGTGATGATAATGCGGCTGATGGAATTAACGTAAACGAGAATGTGTGCAACAAACATATGATAGTAATACAACCACTAAAGGTAGGTGGAAAGAGGAGAACACAATTATTATAATGATCCATCGGTGTTTATGTGAAATCATTAATCTAAGTTCTACACCAGTATCGGTGAACATTATCAACAATTATTTGATAAGATTAAGGAGGAAACGGATATATCACTACACAAGTCTGCTGTATTACGGTCTTTGGATTTCAATGCCATCAAATTTATGTTGTTCGAAACCAATATCCTTGCAAAGAATCTAATAGCAAAAATTTCTAGAAAAAACATATCTTTGTTTCTGTGAGAGGTTGGTTCACAAATATGTTAAATAGCTACAATGCATCCTTATGTTTTCAACTTTTATTCTACACAGTTAACACAAGAAGAATATATGTGCCATACATCGACATTAACATATATCTTAAAACTGAATGCTTGATAGTATTATGATTTTCTTATAGGATTATTTAGATATTAGTATATAGTAACGATTACATACTATATAAGTTTTGATACATCATACAAAATATGTAACATATCCAAATATTTCCCTCGCATTTG
>NC_061511.1:92491046-92508071 GCF_022539505.1 Lolium rigidum | reverse complement strand
CCCTCATCCAAAATGGAGGGCAAAATGCAGAACACACGGGTGCTATTTAGGCATGGAAAAGCAGGAACTCGGTGGTATATTTTGGAACTTCGGCTCACAGTAGTTGTACTTTGGAAATTTCCGTTTTAACATCTACAATGCAGTCTCTTAAATACAGGCGCTAGGCTTTTATTAGCCGTTCGCATAATAAAAGGGATCGATGCAAAAATCTCCGACAGGCGCGCGCTTCGCTAGAATCAGGCTTGCGGCCAGAGAATCGGAACCATGTTTGCTAGCAAAACAAGCGCTTGAATTGGAGGCTCCGTTGTAATTGTAGACTCTTCCTGGAGACGTATAAGTTTTCTTTCTCTCCTCCTCTTAAGAGCCTAAAAGAGGTCATTGTTTGGCATACATAATTACATTTAAAATGAAATGCAATTGATAAATCTCTGAATGACAAAAGAATTCTTGTATTCCAACCCCAAATGATGACAAACAAATTGGTTCTCCAAATCACAAACTGAATAACAATGGATTTAGACCACATGCAATAAGACTTAAAGAAGAGACGACCAACATAATGACAGCAAAATTCAGTGGAACAACATGGTTCTTAGGTACAATCAACAAAACTGAACATAACTATACATAAGAATTGGACAGCGGATTTTCAGAGATGGAACCAATAGATTCTTTCTCGCGGACAATAGGTTTCCAGAGCGGACGCCAAAGGATTCTTTCCTTCTCAGGCACAACAGCTTTTCAGAGATGACACCAACCGATTCCATGTCTATCTTTATCACAGCGTATAATCAGCTTGGGCGTTACAACAATCTGAAGAAAAAAGTACATTAACAAACAAATATCAAACAATGGAAGCTAGATTAGCAGACTTTTAAAGAAAGACGTTAAGTGAAAGTTAACAGAAGGAAAGACATACATCATCGTCCGTTCAAGTTAAGATTACATAACCACGTCTATAGCTACTATAGGGCCCAAGGGGTGGCTGACCAGCATAGCCTTTTGTGCAGTGTCACCGAAATAGTTTCAGTATCAGCAGCTTGGACGTTACAACAATCTGAAGAAAAAAGTAAATGAATAAAAAAATACAAAAAATGGAAGCTATATTAACAGAATCTCAATGAAAAAAGTCAAGTAAAAATTAACAGGAGAAAAGTCATACATCATCGTCCGTTCCCGGGAAGATTATTACATCACTAGGATAGAGCTAGCATAGCACAGACATCATGGATGACCACCATGGCCAGATTTTGTGCATTGTCACCGAAATAGTTCTGTTTCAGTACCAGTATCAGCAGCTTGGACATAACAAAAGAGTAGAGGAAAGGTAAGAAGAAATTTCAAAACAACAGGACGTGAAGTGTAAAGCTGGCAGCACTAAACTTTACCTGCTATACGGGCCCTTTAGCTAACCGAGAAAAAGTATTCGAATGGTTCTGGACAGATTTATGCAGAATCATGCATCCCAAACACCAGTCAAGTCCTCTCATCGCCAGCCGGCGCATAGGCTACGCTGCTAGGGCTAGCACAACATAACCAGACGGGCTTGCAGCACAGGACGATCGACTTAAAGAAGACTTAAAGAAGAGACGACCAACATAATTGCAGCAAAATTAAGTGGAACAACATTATTCTTAGGTACAATCAACAAAATTGAACATAACTATACATAAGACTTGGACAGCGGATTTTCAGAGATGGAACCAACATATTCTTTCTCACGGACAAAGGTTTCCAGAGCAGACGCTAAAGGATTCTTTCCTTCTCAGGCACAACAGCTTTTTAGAGATGACACCAACCAATTCCATGTCTATCTTTATCACATCGTATAATCAGCTTGGGCGTTACAACAATCTGAAGAAAAAGTACATTAATAAACAAATATCAAACAATGAAAGCTAGATTAGCAGACTTTTAATGAAAGAAGTCAAGTGAAAGTTAACAGAAGGAAAGACATACATCATCGTCCGTTCAAGTTTAGATTACATAACCAGATCTATAGCTACTATAGGGCCCAAGGTGTGGCTGACGAGCATAGCCTTTTGTGCATTGTCACCAAAATAGTTTCAGTATCAGCAGCTTGGACGATACAACAATCTAAAGAAAAAAAGTACATGAATAAACAAATACAAAAAATGGAAGCTAGATTAACAGAATATCAATGAAACAAGTCAAGTGAAAATTAACAGAAGAAAAGTCAAACATCATCGTTCGTTCCTGGAATGATTATTATATCAACACGGCTAGAGCTAGCATAGTAGACATCATGGATGACCAGCATAATCAGATTTTGTGCAGTGTCACCGAAATAGTTCTGTTTCAGTACCAGTATCAGCATCTTGGACATAAGAAAAGAGTAGAGAAAAGGTAAGAACAAATTTCAAAACAACAGGACGTGAAGTGTAAAGCTGGCAGCTCGTAATACAAAAACAATATAAACTGTACCTACTATACGACCCCTTCAGCTAACCGAGAAAAAATGATTTGAATGGTTCTGGACATATTTATTCCGAATCATGCGTCCCAAACACCAGTCAAGTCCTCTCGTCACCAGTCGGCGCATAGGCTAAGCTTCTAGGGCTAGCACAACACAACCAGATTTTGTGAAGTGTCACCGAAATAGTTTCAGTATCAGCAGCTTGGACGATACAACAATCTGAAGAAAAAATGTACATAAATAAATAAAATATTAGAAAATGGAATCTAGAATAAAAAAATCTCAATTAAAGAAGTCAAGTGAAACTTAATAGAAGAAAAGTCATACATCATCGTTCATTCCCGTGAAGATTATTAAATCACCACGGCTAGAGCTAGCATATCACAGACATCATGGATGACCAGCATAGCCAGATTTTGTGCAGTGTCACCAAAATAGTTCTGTTACAGTACCAGTATCAACAGCTTGGACATAACAAAAGAGTAGAGACAAGGTAAGAACAAATTACAAAACAATAGGACGTGAAGTGTAAAGCTGGCAGCCCGTAATACAGAAACAGTATAAACTGTACCTGCTATACGACCCCTTCAGCTAACCAAGAAAAACGATTTGAATGGTTCTGGACAGATTTATTCAGAATCATGCGTCTCAAACACCAGTCAAGTCCCCTCGTCGCCAGTCGGTGCATAGGCTAAGCTGCTAGGGCTAGCACAACATAACCAGATTTTGTGCAGTGTTACCGAAATAGTTTCAGTATCAGCAGGTTGGACGATACAACAATCTGAAGAAAAAACATACATAAATAAACAAAATATTAAAAAATGAAAGCTAGATTAACAGAATCTCAATGAAAGAAGTCAAGTGAAAATTAACAGAAGTAAAGTCATACATCATCGTCCGTTCCCGTGAAGATTATTACATCACCACGGCTAGATCTAGCATAGAACAGACATCATGGATGACCAACATAGCCAGTTTTGTGCAGTGTCACCGAAATAGTTCTGTTTCAGTATTAGTATCATCATCTTGTACATAACAAAAGAGTAGAGAAAATGTAAGAACAAATTTCAAAACAACAAGACGTGAAGTGTAAAGCTGACAGCACGTAATACAGAAACAATATATACTGTACCTGCTATATGACCCCTTCAGCTAACCGAGTGGAAGGATTTGAATGGTTATGGACAGATTTATTCTGAATCATGCGTCCCAAACACCAGTCAAGTCCTCTGGTCGCCAGTCGGCGCATAGGCTAAGCTGCTAGGGCTAGCACAACATAACCAGATTTTGTGTAGTGTCACCGAAGTAGTTTCAGTATCAGCAGCTTGGACGATACAACAATCTGAAGAAAAAACGTACATGAATGAATAAAATATTGAAAAATGAAGCTAGATTAACAGAATCTCAATGAAAGAACTCAAGTGACAGTTAACAAAAGAAAAGTCATACATCGTCCGTTCCCGTGAAGATTACATCACCACGGCTAGAGCTAGCATAGCACATACATCATGGATGACTAGCATAGCCAGATTTTGTGCTGTGTCACCGACATAGTTCTGTATAAATATAAGCAGCTTGGACATAACAAAAGAGTAGAGAAAAGGTAAGAACAAATTTCAAAACAAAAGGACGTGAAGTGTAAAGCTAGCAGCACGTAATATAAACTATAGCTGCTATACAACCCCTTCAGCTACTACCCTGTCAGTCAAAATATATATTAATGTTCAAAGATAATAGGCCGAACAGGACCGAGGATTTGAACGGATGTGGACAGATTTATACATAATCATGCGTCCCAAACACCAGTCAAGTCCTCTCGTCGCCAGTCAACGGATAGGCTAAACTGCTAGTGCTAGCACAACATAACCAGATTTTGTGTACTGTCACCAAAATTGTCCTGCTCAGTATCAGCATATTGGACATAACAAAAGAGTTGAGAAAAGATAAGAACAAATTTCAAAACAAGAAGATGTGAAGTGTAAAAAGCTAACTAGATTTTGTGCAGTGTCACCAAAACAGTTTTGTTCAGTATCAGCATCGACATAACAAAAGAGTTGATAAAAGGTAAGAACAAATTTCAGAACAACAAGACATGAAGTGTAAAGTTAGCAGCACGTAATACAGAAACAATATAAACTGCACCAGTCAAGTCCTCTCGTCGCTGGTCAGCGCACAGGTTAAACGAGATAGGAAGATTTGAATGGATCATGAATGTTATTTAGAATCATGTGTCCCAAACACCAGTCAAGTCCTCTCATCACCAGTCAGTGCACATGCCAAGATGCTAGTGCTAGCCCAGCATAATCACATTTTGTGCAGTGTCACCGAAATAGTTCTGTTCAATATCAGCATCTTGGACATAACAAAAGAGTTGACAAAAGGTAAGAACAAATTTCAAAACAAGAGGATGTGAAGTGTAAAAAGCTAGTAGCACGTAATACAGGAAGAAAATAAAATGTACCTGCTATACGATCCCTTCAGCTACTACATTGTCATCAAATTATAAATTATGTTCAAACAGAGCTGAGAAAGGGCTGAATCCTTCACGAGATAGTATCATCACCTATTAACAGAAGAGTTGAGACAAAGTCAAGATTGAATTTATTTCAAAAAAAAATGCGTCATAAACTAGAAGTGAAACTCATCTAAATACAATAAGCATGTCATTTGAACGTGAAAACTTACTTTGTTGCTAGCAACTACACGACTGTGCAGACTCCTCGGCTACTATGTATGCAGTTGTGGTTGCCTCTATTATCTGGCTGATTTCGTACTGTGCAACCGAAATAGATCTATGTTGCAAATGAATTTATAAAAAGGTGAGGATAACCAGTAGGTATAATAATAAAAAATAGGACCGCGGCCAAGGAGGGATCGGAGGCCGCAAGTGCTCGCCAATGTCACCGATGCTTTCACGTTAGTCTCCAAAAGTGGCTTACCCTTGGAGTCTTCGTGGGTTGCCAAAGGGTACAACATGCAACTAGGGTGCATCGTCCGTGAAACCGTGCCGATCAACACTAAGGGCATCCGAAGCGAGGCCAACGCGGCTTTGGCCGAATCCCTCCTCCAAAAGCTTCACCAACGATACACATTCCCGGAGCCGTTCAATAAAAAGGTGGACTCTTTAGCTCTCACAAAGATGAGCACTGCCTTGAGCAGCTGGAAAAACCGGCTAAAGAATCGACGACAGTGAAAGCTGGGAGAAGATAAGTAGCATAGACCCATCGCTCTCCATAGCAGACTTTGATGCATTCAAGTTGTCCTCAGATAGTGACAATGTTAAAAAAAATGGACCACCTGGGGGAAGAAAATGTGGGAATTGAACCTAGGGACCGACCATTGCGGAAGCGGCGGTTACCGAGGAAAACAGCCCATTTGGGACAAGGAGGATGCCGAGATGGTACGTCTGGTGAAAGAAAACCCCTGGCCAAAAATCGCGGATGTACAGGCTAGGAACTTTGTCCGGTCCTGCTACTACTTAGACTGGAAGACGGGGGAATTTATTACGGATTACAAAGACGTGAAGGACTTCGAGAAGTACCTGGTAAGGATAGTCTATATTATTGCGCTGATCTTGTTAGGCAATGAAGCCAAATGGGCTAACCTTATGTTCCTTTGCCTGAAGGAGGATGAGTTGAAGGCTAGTTCTATGGCTGGCCCGTCATCCCAGGGGTCGACGGAACTGTGGGACACGCCTTTCAATAGGGAGACGAACAAATACAAGAACATGGACCTGGACAAGCCGCCGACGTCGGGTGGCCGTGTGTCCGGCTTTGGCACAAGTATGCAGCTATCCGAGTACTACGGATCGGATGCCAAGACAAGAAAGCAGGAGATGAGGTCATCGCCTAAGGATAAATCCGAGGTTCGGGAGCTGAAGAAGCAGGTGGAGTCACTAGAGAAGCTGGTGGCCAAAAAGCCTGCGGAGAACACCGAGCTGATGAATAAGTCATTGGACGAGAAGATCCGGCAGATCATCCCCCCTGGGTTGATGGAGGGGTTAGCTGCTTGGAATGCGTCAGGTCAAGTGGGGCCGATACATGTGCCCAGCATCAGCGGCAGCAACTCAAGATTCCAAGTGTCACCGGAACTGGTGACCCCGCCGCCGCCCCTCCTGCCGACGCCGCTGCTCCAGCTGGTCGCATCGACACCCCCAACCGCGGAAGCTGATAGGGTGGCGGTGCTTGATAATGCACCCGGCACCGAAACCCTTGTATCGACAGCACCCGAGATCGACGCCATCAAGAAGGTAAACTCATTATTTAGTCCTCCGCGTTATCTTCTTTAACTATATATGCCTTTCGTGACTGCCATCTCATGATGCCCAACATGGCGCCCCGGACTCAGGACGAACCTTGCATACTCCTGCATACGGTGGAGCCCGGTGGCAAGTCGATGAAAATTGCTAGCGCCTTTGTCATGGCCACCCACGTTATGCACGACGCTACAATAGCGGAAGACGTGGTGAAGGTCAAGTTGGCACTGGTAGTGCCGGAGTACCGCCACTTCATCCCCTATCAACCTCTGGGCGTAAACGAGGGAGACGTTTTGGTCCTTGGGGATTGCACCTCATGGATTATGACATGGCCGAAGAACCAGATTCGTCTGGGGGGAGGGGGGTCTTTCGAGTGCTAGGCGCAGCACCGGCGCCACCTCCCCTATCATCCGGCCCAAGATGGCCCGCGCCGGCGCCACCCTAAAGGAAACGGCGGTCGCCGCCCCCACTACCCTGAAGGAACCGGCGACCGCTGCCGCCACTCTTAAGGAAACGCCGGTCACCTCCGACACCCGGAAGGAACCGACGACCTCCGCCGCCACCCGGAAGAAACCAGCGATCGCCGCCACCACACGCCACCAACAGCTGTTGGGAGCGCTACCGCAACGATCAGACGCGAGGTACGCCAAGCAGCGGCATCGCAACCGCCACCACCTAAGGTCCAGGACATGGCGCCACTTGATGACAACGATGGAGATGGTGATGATGACATTGATGCCTACATCAACACTAGCGCCTGCAGCCAAGATATATACATGACTCCTGTGGATGAAGAAGCCTTCCGCACCCACGGCGATAAACTTGTTCATCCCACTACAGTCACGCAGCGCCTGACCTTCACGGGTTTTTCTCTGCAAGACACTCCTCCGGAGGCTGGCAATCCAGCTCAAGTCAAGACGGCTACCATTTTCAGCCCTAACACGCTGCATTTGACGATCGTCGGGGAGCCACCCAAATCAACCCCACCAGCATCCCAAGCAACCCCACCACCACTGATACGTCCAAAATGTATCTACTTTCCCGAACACTTTTGCTATTGTTTTGCCTCTAATTTGTGTATTTTGGATACAACTAACACGGACTAACGCTGTTTTCAGCAGAATTGCCCTGGTGTCTTGTTTTTGTGCAGAAACTCAACTTTCAGGAAAATCCCCGGGAATAATTGCAATGGGCCTATTTTCACAGAATATTGACGGAGCCAGAAGACGAGATGGAGGGGGGCCACGAGGCGCCCACCCCACAAGGCGGCGCGGTGGGCCCCTGGGCCGCGCCGGCCTATGGTGGCGGCGCCTCGGACATCCTCCGACGCTCCCCTCTGGACTACTTAAGGGTTTCGACCTAAAAACGCCAGGGGGTTCGACCAATCTGCCAGAAGACATCCAGAACTCCGCCGCCATCGCGAAACTCCGTCTCGGGACCAGAAACTCCGTTCTGGCACCTTGTCGGGACGGGGAATTGGAGGAGATCATCGCCATCATCACCACCGACGCCTCTCCATCGACCATCCATGTTTCCCGCATCCATGTGTGAGTAATTCCCCCGCTGTAGGCTGAAGGGGATGGTAGGGATTGGATGAGATTGTTCATGTAATAGCCATAAGATTGTTAGGGCATAGTGCCTAGTATCCGTTGTTGGTACTTTTATGATATCGTTGCAACTTGTTATGCTTAATGCTTGTCACTAGGGCCCGAGTGCCATGATTTCAGATCTGAACATGTTATTGATTCATGATGATATTCATTGTTTTATGATCTTACCTGCAAGTTGTATACACATATTGCTATCCGGAACCCGAGGCCCCAAAGTGACAGAAATTGGGACAACCGGAGGGGAAGGCTATGATATGAGGATCACATGTGTTCACGGAGTGTTAATGCTTTGCTCCGGTGCTCTATCAAAAGGAGTACCTTAATTACCAGTAGATTCCCTAGAGGCCCGGCTGCCACCGGCTGGTAGGAAAAAAGATGTTGTGCAAGTTTCTCATTGCGAGCACGTACGACTATATACAGAACACATGCCTATGGTTATTTAGTACTTGGATACTGTTTTATTATTATCTGCAAATGCCCTGCCTTGATTGTTACATGAGTTCTCTTATCCATGCAGCGCCCGTTCATCCATCCATGTGCCTACAGTATTTTAATCCTGCTGTTTACTATAATCACTACTGCTGTCTTTGTTACTCTGCCGCTTATATTTCACTACTCCTACTGCTATAAAACTGTTGCTACTGATAAACTCTTGCGAGCAAGTCTGTTTCCAGGTGCAGCTGAATTGATCTCCGCTGTTAAGGCTTACAAATATTCTTTGGCTCCCCTTGTGTCGAATCAATAAATTGGGTTTTACTTCCCTCGAAGACTGTTGCGATCCCCTATACTTGTGGGTCATCAAGACTATTTTCTGGCGCCGTTGTCGGGGAGCATAGCTTTATTAGCAAGTTCACCTGAATTGATATTGTTCGTTGCAAATCCTCCATCATGGGTAAACCTCGCGATGCTAAACTCGCCATATTACCATCCAGTACAAGAAAAGGTACAACTCTGAGTACCTCTGCTGCTCTTGATTCACCATCTGTGATAAGTAAAATTGTTTCACCACCACAAGCTTCAAATGCTGGTACTTCTGCCGAATCTGAAAATTCCTCTTATAATTTTGATGATGCTTCTGCTATGCTTGATAATGATGGTTCATTAGGATCTTTTCTAGATGCTACAATTGCTAGGTCTAGACAAACTGAAAATACTGAAATTCCTAATGAAAATGTTGCTACACCTGTTGATTCACCTGAGTCTGTTGAATACTCTAGTGATGATCTTGATGAAGATTATGTGGAACTTGATGATGATTTTATTGATAAATGTAATGCTACTACTGGTGCAAGTAACATTAAAATACTTCTTGCACAACATGTTGTTAGATATAAACTGTCTCCTGATCCTAAATTTGCCACATCTCCTATAAATATTAAGGATAAGGATTATGATTTTTCTCTTGATTTATCTCATATATCTATTGTTGAGAAAACACTTTTTGTGGTACTGAAAAAGAAAGTGCTGTAGAACACATGAATGAGCTTTCTACTTTGAGTAGCTTGTTTTCTGATGATATTAAGAAGCGCACTTATTTTGTTGCTAATTTTTTTTCCTTTCTCATTAAAGGATGATGCTAAAACTTGGTATAATAGTTTGCCTCCTGATTCTATTGATAGTCCAAAAGTTTTGCTTGCTGTTTTCTTTCGGAAATACTTTCCTGCTAGTGCTCAACATATTGCCTTGCAGAAAATTTTATAGTTTTGACCAGGAAGATGGAGAGAAATTGCCTGAAGCTTGGGCAAGGTTTTGCTCTCTTATCGTAGCTCGGCTCTGGACATGATTTGGAAAAGCATGACCTACTTGATATATTTTATTGTGGACTAACCATTGAGTCTAGGGCATACCTGGATAGTTGTGCTGGTTGTGTTTTCGAGAAAAGAACTCCGGACGACGCTGAAGAATTATTGGCTAGAATAGGCCGAAATCATGATGATTGGACTACACCTGAACCAACCCCAACACCAATATTGAAGAAGAGGGGTATGATTAAATTAAATGATGAAGATATGAGGGAAGCCAAGAAATATCTTAAAGAGAAGGGTATTAAATCCGAAGATGTGAAGAATTTACCCCCCATAGAAGATTTATGTAAGATAACTCCCCCTTCATCCATGATCGAGGTACATTCTCTTCAACGCTTTGATAAAGAAGATATTCCTTACTCAAAACCTCCCGATCAATGTTTAGATGAGTTTGATAATTCTATTGTTAAGCAAAATAATTTTAATATGAGAGTAGAGAATCATTTAATGGAAAATTCTCGAGCTATTAGTGAATTGCATGGTATTGTGGAGAGAACCTCCAATGATGTTAAGATGCTTGTTAAACATTTTCATATGGTTCAAACTCAAATTGATCAACTCACTAAAGTGCAAAATGACTTGTTAAAAAATACTTCTAAGGAGAAGCATGATAACCCACAAGTATAGGGGATCGCAACAGTCTTCGAGGGAAGTAAAACCCAAATTTATTGATTCGACACAAGGGGAGGTAAAGAATACTTATAAGCCTTAACAACTGAGTTGTCAATTCAGCTGCACCTGGAAAAGCACTAGTAACAGGGGTGATGTGAAAGCAGCGAGTAATATGGGAGCAATAGTAAAAGTAACACAGCAACGATAGCGATAATATGAGAGCAATGGCACCGTAAAATAGTTGATACTACTTCCAATGACATATAGAACGAGTATATGATGATGAGAGATGGACCGGGGTTCCCGGCTATCTTCACTAGTGGTAACTCTCCAATAACAAGTGTTGGGTGAACAAATTACAGCTTGGGCAATTGATAGGATTGAAATAACATTAAGACAGAACATCAAGATTATTAATCATGTAGGCATGTTTTCCATATATAGTCATACGTGCTCGCAATGAGAAACTTGTACAACATCTTTTGTCCTACCAGCCGGTGGCAGCCGGGCCTCTAGGGAATCTACTGGAAATTAAGGTACTCCTTTTAATAGAGCACCAGAGCAAAGCATTAACACTCCGTGAAAACATGTGATCCTAATATCTAAGCCTTCCCCTCCAGTTATCCCAGTTGTTGTCACTTTGGGGCCTCGGGTTCCGGACATAGACATGTGCAAACAACTTGTAGATACAATCTAAGCAATAAGTATAGAGCTTAAATCTAAGATCATGCCACTCGGGCCCTAGTGACAAGCATTAAACACAACAAGATTGCGAGCAACAATAACTTCATAAACTTTATAGATAGACTAATCATAATGTAACAATCCATCGGATCCAAACAAACACAACACCGATTACATCAGATGAATCTCAATCATGTAAGGCAGCTCATGAGATCATTGTATTGAAGTACATGGGGAGAGAACACCAACTAGCTACAACTAGAACCCGTAGTCCATGGGGGAACTACTCACGGAGCATGATGGAGGCGGTGGCGTCGATGGAGATGGCTTCCGGGGGCACTTCCCCGTCCCGGCAGGGTGCCGGAACAGAGACTTCTGTCCCCCAAATTGGAGTTTCGCGATGGTGGCGGCGCCCCTGGAGTCTTTCTGGAGTTTCGTCAATTGGTATCGAAGATTTAGGTCACCAGGGCTTAAATAGGCGAAGAGTCGGAGTCGGAGGGGCCACGAGGCCTCCTCACACTAGGGGGGCGCGCCCCCCTTGGGCCGCGCCGCCACCACGTGTGGGGCCCCCAGGGCACCCCTCTGGTCCCCCTCTGACTTTCTGGAAGGTTCCGGGAAAAATAAGATGTTGGGTCTTCGTTTCGTCGAATTCCGAGAATATTGCCCGAACAGCCTTTCTGGAACCAAAAACAACGAAAAACAGCAAGCGGCCCTTCGGCATCTCGTTAATAGGTTAGTTCCGGAAAATGCATAAAAACATTATAAAGTGCAAGCAAAACATGTAAGTATTGTCATAAAACAAGCATGGAACATCAGAAATTATAGGTACGTTGGAGACGTATCAGCATCCCCAAGCTTAGTTCCTGCTCACCCTCGAGTATGTAAGAATCAATGCACAGTTGACACAAGTGTTTGCTTCTAAGATGGAAGGAAATAGGTAAACTGACTCAACATAAAGTAAAACAAAGGCCCTTCGCAGAGGGAAGCAGGGATTAAATCATGTGCTAGAGTTTTTTAAGTTTTGAAATCATATAGAGAGTATAAAAGTAAAGTTTTGAGAGGTGTTTGTTGTTGTCAACGAATGGTAGTGGGCACTATAACTACCTCATCAACCAGACTTTCAAGAGCGGCTCCCATGAAGGACGTTATCTCTACCAGCAAGGTAGATCATCCCTCTTCTCTTTTGTTTACACATGTACTTTAGTTTTATTTATGATTGACACTCCTCCCAACCTTTTGCTTTCACAATCCATGGCTAACTGAATCCTCGGGTGCCTTCCAACATTCACATACCATGAAGGAGTGTCTATTTGCAAAATTAAGTTGCTTACTGATTGATCAGGGCAAAACACGTGAAGAGAATTATTAATGCAAGTTAATTAATTGGGGCTGGGAACCCCGTTGCCAGCTCTTTTTGCAAAGTTATTGGATAAGCGGATGTGCCACTAGTCCATTATGAAAGTCTGTCAGGAGTAAATGACAAGATTGAAAGATAAACACCACATATTTCCTCATGAGCTATAAAACATCAACACAAATTGAGAAGCATTTTGAAGGTTTAAAGGTAGCACATGAAGTATTTACTTGGAATGGCAGGAAATCCCACATAGTAGGTAGATATGGTGGACACAAATGGCATAGGTTTTGGCTCAAGGTTTTGGATGCACGAGAAGCATTCCCTCTCAGTACAAGGCTTTGGGCTAGCAAGGTTGTTTGAAGCAAACACAAGTATGAACCGGTACAGCAAAACTTACATAAGAACATATTGCAAGCATTATAAAACTCTACATTGTCTTCCTTGTTGCTCAAACACCTCTACCAGAGAATATCTAGACCTTAGAGAGACCAATCATGCAAACCAGTTTCAACAAGCTCTACGGTATTTCTCCACTAATAGGTTTAAACTACATGATGCAAGAGCTTAATCATGATCTACTTGAGAGCTCAAAACAATTGCCAAGTATCAAATTATCCAAGACAATATGAGGCATTTTCTTTCTCCAACCAAATAGCAATAAATGCAATAGCTTCCAACTTTTATCATTGAACATTAAAAGTAAAACGAAGAACACAAGTGTTCATATGAAAAAGCGGAGCGTGTACCTCTCCCACACAAGGATTGCTAGGATCCGAATTTATTCAATCATAAACAAAAATAAAAGAACACAGACGCTCCAAGTAAAGCACATAAGATGTGACCGAATAAAAATATAGTTTCAATAGAAGAAACCTGATAAGTTGATGAAGAAGGGGATGCCTTGGGCATCCCCAAGCTTAGACGCTTGAGTCTTCTTGAAATATGCAGGGATGAACCACGGGGGCATCCCCAAGCTTAGGCTTTTCACTCTTCTTGATCATATATCATCCTCCTCTCTTGACCCTTGAAAACTTCCTTCACACCAAACTTCTCATAAACTTCATTAGAGGGGTTAGTAATCAAAAAACTTCAATTCACTTTAGCCCTGTAGTGACACATTGCAAGTACTCAATAAAACATTAGCTACAGCTCCCCACGTCTAGAAAGCCTCACTTAAAGTCCACAAGAGACAATGCAAAAAAAAAAAAACAGAGACAGAATCTGTCAAAACAGAACAGCCAGTAAACACGAATTTTTAAGAGGTACTTCCGTTGCTCAAATCAGAAAACTCAAAACTAATGAAAGTTGCGTACATATCTGAGGATCACTCACGTAAATTGGCAGATTTTATGAGTTACCTACAGAGAATCATACCCAGATTCGTGACAGCAAGAAATCTGTTTCTGCGTAGAAATCCAAATCTAGCATCAACCTTCTATTAGAGACTTCACTTGGCACAACATTGCAATAATATAAAGATAAGGAGAGGTTGCTACAGTAGTAACAACTTCCAAAACACAACAAAACAGTAGCAAAATAAACACATGGGTTATCTCCCAAGAAGTGCTTTCTTTATAGCCATTAAGATGGGCTCAGCAGTTTTAATGATGCACTCGCATAAGAATGAGAGTTGAAGCAAAGGAGAGCATCAAAAAGCAAGTTCAAAACACATTTAAGTCTAACCCACTTCCTATGCATAGGAATCTTGTACACAAATAAATTCATGAAGAACAAAGTGACAAGCATAAGAAGGTAAAACAAGAGTAACTTCAAAATTTTAAGCACATAGAGAGGTGTTTTACTACCATGCAAATTTCTACAACTATATTTTCCTCTCTCATAATAATTTTCAGTAGCTTCTTGAACAAACTCAACAACATAACTATCACATACAGCATGCTTTTCATGATCCATAAACACATAATTTTTATCAAGCTTAAAAAGAGTGGGATCAAAACTTTCAAACTCACTTTTATCAATAATATAACAAGATGATTGATCAATCTCAAAAGATATGGGACTCATAGATAAAGTCAAGAACTCTCCAATCCCATTTTCATTAGTAGTACAATTAATAGTATCAAGTAACATAGGACCATCATCTAGAGATTTATCATAAACATTTGCCAAGCAAAACTCTTTAGTACCATGCATATCGACATCAGGCACAAACAAAGCATTATCATCAAAATAGCATGGATTATCATGAATAACAGTAGCATAATTATTCTCGCAAGTTTTACTCATAGGGAATATTTCAAGAGAATCCACAGGAACATAACACTCATCCGCCTTTGGTAAGCATGGAGGACAATCAAATAGTGTAAGAGATAAAGAGTTACTCTCATTAGAAGGTTGGCATGGGTAGCTAATCCATTCTTCCTCCTTTTGTTCATCACTCTCCTCTTCTTTTTCATCCAATGAGCTTTCAGGTTCATCAATTTCTTCTTCCACTCGGTTCCTGCAAATTGTGAGTGCATTCTTGTGCATTAATGAGTCTCTCTTTATAATCAATGATATAAGGATTATCACTGTAGCTTTCTATGCAAAAATTAAGGATAGAAGAGACATAATCTTTAAGGTCCTTACAAACAACACAAGTTTCATAATTTTTAGCAATGAAGGATTCTATTTCAGAAGCTCCCATAAATAAGACAAATTGTTCTACTTCTTCGAACCCAAAATGAATATAGCTATTCCAATTATAGTTCTTAATTAAAACTTCCTCACTAAAGCCACATTGAAATTTAAGATGTTTAGCATCCTGTTTAGAGCAGCAGTTTATATCATGGCGTTTAAGCAAGATTTTAGCAATTGTATTCAGTTTTTCTATCACAGCACTCATAACTTTATCCGTTCTTGATTCTCTATAATTATTATATAATTCAATAAGCTCCAAATAGGTTGTAGGTTCTCCCATAGCAACAGTTTTTAATTTTTCAATTTTTTAAATTTTTATGGATTTTCGGGTATATAGAGAAAATAAAACAAAACAAAAACAAACTAGGCAAAAGTAAACTAAGCAAAATAATACTAGACATAAATAAACTAGGGATTTCTATTTTCGTGCCCCCGCTTCGTTAGTTGTACTCAGTTTTCCCCAGCCCCTTAGTTTCTCCTCAGTTTTCCCCAAGCCTATGTCTGAAACCCGCAGAAGGAGCTCAGACGGAAGGAATCCGTCTATTTGGACGTTCTGTGCTGACGTGTTGCGCCACGTCGTCTGTGGGGCCGCGTCGCGTGGGGCTGGTAGAAAGGGACCGCGTGGGACAGGACGAGAAGCGTTTGGTTGCACGTGAGCTTGAGCTGGGTTTTGTCTCTCTCAGCCCAAATTGGCATTTTTAAGAGCACCTTTTCCCCTCTTTCTCTCTCTGTATTTTTCACTAAATTAGTATCAAATCTAGGGAAGCTTCTATTTCTGTCTTTCTTCAATATGACAGCAAATCTAGTAGCAAATCTCTGGGGTTATTTATGCCTTTTGGTCCTCGTTTTTTGCCCAATATGGCAGCAAATCTAGAAGCTAGTATATGATAAATTCACAACAGCATAATCAGAAAACTAAGTATAATACATAAACTGCATACAGCAGCCAAAAGCAGCCAATAACGTTGTTAATGCTAACGACAAACTAAACTGAAAAATATACAAGACGCACGCAATGTATGGACAACAAGAAGATTAGGATAGGGACCCCGGGATGAATGAATTTGTTCTTCATTCCTCCCCATATATTTCTTCCTCCCTCCATTCGTGCATTTCCCCAAGGAAATATTCATTGAACTCCTTCCGTCCGCAAGTGTGAGGCCAATACATCCTCCAAACGGTATGGCCTCGTGTTCATTTCTCAAACCGTAGAGTCCTATTCTATCCACACGTAGTGGCCACTCATCCCGTGCATTTGTATCATGAGAGTACTCTCCGATATAACCCAAATCCGTGTAGTAGATGCTGCCAGTGTTGAAGTGTCGGGTACACTCGGTGTCGACGAAGATACACCGGATATAATTCACGAAGAAGGCATTACTGCCAATGTTACTGACCGGATGGAGAGAGCGGCTCTGAGTCTCCACACGGTACACCAATGGTTTGCCCGCCAAAGCCTCGCTGACCAACAACACAAGCAGAAGATCACCATCCGACTTCACAAGGTAGAACTTCTGACGTCCAAGTTCTGGAAATGAAATTAGTGTCTCCATCTTGACAGTGCTCGCGCTGCCGCTGCAACCGTACATTGGTGCACACTATTCTTCCGATCTCAAAATTGTCCG
>NC_061511.1:92471699-92490946 GCF_022539505.1 Lolium rigidum | reverse complement strand
CCATCTCCACTAATTAATTATTAATAATTATAATTATAATAATTATAAAAAGAGAGAGAACCGGAGATCCAAACAATCTTAGCCGTTCACACAGGCGATCCGACGACCCAAAACCGCCGAATGTTGAGCTCAACGTGTGTTGAGCGCCTGCTCGCTTATCCCCTGCAATCCGCTAATCACGCCTCCACTAATCACGTCTTCGCTGCCTTCGCAAAGAGAACAACTTCCACTGCCCAACAGAAACAGGGCATCAACACCGACGCCTACCCACACCCTCTCCGCCGGCGTTGCCGCATCCATCTCGCACCTCAGGTCCTCTCCCACTGTCACGCCGACGCCTACCCACGACCCTCTCCGCCGGCTTCGCCGCTTCCGTCTGCCGCATCCATCTCGCGCCCTCTGCAGCCGTGAGGCGCCGCCCCAACCCAAGCGCATCCATACGCCGTGGAGGACGCAAGCGTCACCTCCGGCGTACGCCGTCGAGGAAAAGTGACACCGCCGCCAAGAAGACTTGAATACGTGAGTACAACTGAAGCCAATTACGGGGTTGCTGCATCTATTCTTCATATTACCAACATTGAATTCGCCAATGGGAACGAAGTTGACTCTATACGGGAATGACAACTCATGTTCGTTTGTGTTGTATTGAAATTGCAACCGGATTGATACAATAGTACAGATCTGTTTTTCTGTTTCCGCTAAACTGATAGTAGAAAAGATTAAGTATGCACTTTGAATTTTCTCTATCCCTGTCTTTCGGTCATCAGTTAACTGTATAGGTCCAGTTATAGTTTAAATTGGCTTGGCCGAACGAGATAACTTGAATCTCCACAGATCTAACGAACCTGCCTGTAGAGAGTAATGCGAATCCCACGAGTGGTAGTTTGCCCAAAAATAAAACAGGGCTCGTATGCCCGAATGTCTGGTGAGAAGAAAGCAGAGTAGTACCTCCAGAACTGCGTATAGCCGAGAATAAAGCGGAATCTCTGATTGGTGTTAACTCTCAGCATGTATCTCAAACACCTGCTTCTTTATTGCCATATATTCAACATACTCCTTTGAGCACTATAACCAACACGCATAAAACTGGTAAATTCAGAACCTTCAGATCCTTTAACCATCTATTCCGGATTTATGGGTTGATGATTTCCTGTTGTGTGCCAGATGCAACTGATATGGCTGCAGGCACAGTCGGGGATGATGTTCCACATGAAGAAATTATTGTGGGATGCAAAACATGAAGTGGGCAGGAAGATAAGAAGGAAGAATACCCAGCTTCCCGCGCGCCCGCAGCCCAGGACGCAATACTTTTGTTTCTGTACCATGCGTGAGTTCACCCGTTTTATGTCTGCACCTAGCATCGGCATCCATGCTTGCATCAGGTGTTCCACTATTCTGACGAGATCCCTCGGCAACAGTTGTATCATTGCTACTGGGAATCATTGTTTCACCACCTATGAGTTTCCTAATTATGTCGTCAGTTGAACTTTGAGCTTCACTGCTTATTCAGTACTTTGGTACCCTTCCTCCTTTTTTCAGCTCTCAATTAGCTGGATTCATGCTGCAAATAATCTTCTGCAGCTGCTGACCGGAACTGATTTACTAGCTGTACTAAATTAGATAGATTCATGCAAGAGAAAATTTCCTCAGGAATCTATACTACAAGGATCTGTATTTAGCAATTGTAGTAAATTAGACAAATGTTAATATTAGTTGCTTTCTAAGAGAATTATTATACACATATACTTCCACCCCATTTGATTCGGTGTTTGAAGTTAGCATTCTTATTACATACTTGTACAGATGCAATTACATGGTTCTGCAGCTTCACATGTTTTATACCTTATGAAATTTCAGAGATATTGCCTTGGAATTTTTGCTCAAGAGTTGCTTACTTCTATGAATATTCCACTTAAAAGGCTTACTAATTTGGTTTGCTGGAGGAGTCAAGAGTGACTATTACCTTGAAATCTTCATGAATCATTACATCTTAATCTCTACTTCCCTACACATTACGTATACCATATTGTTTATATGTTTTTAGCTCTCATTTAGGCTCCAGCACATGTGCAGCAAAAAACCTTATCTTCTTTTCTTTGCCTTTGTCTTGGAGCTACAAGTACAAGACATGCCAGTGTTTGTTCCTAATTAGTGCACAAGAGACCGTGAGTAAATGTTACAGTCATACATACTATTGCCACACTGTATTCATCGGTTCTATGAATAATATACAATATGGTTTGCTAGCTTCAGATTTATCTTATAAAATGCTATTGCAAGTTTTTCTCAAAGCTATGCTGAAATGTGTTAATTATGTTACGTCGCCACATCACTGTCTATGTTGTTCTGAATTTCAGAGACGGATGAAACACTAAGGAGTGACACAGGGTTCTGTTGCGGGTGAGAAAAATAATGGTACACATTTCAACATTGATGGCATTATTACCGGATTCTTTCATGTGATGGGTTGGTGCTGGTGGTTGCACGTGATGGTGTATCATTTAGTCCGATTGTTTACCAGGAAATAGGATCGTTTGATGACCCACTGAACAAGACTTATTTTTGTGTTCACTTATTCATTTGATACTTGAATGTTGTAGAATCTCCATATTATTGTGTGTTTCCTGTTTCTCAAGCATGGTTCACATTCTCAAATGGTGCAATAGGCTCCACCACTGCAGGCTATCAGGATATCCAAGATTGACGCAAGATCTCAGGTACGTCATAGGAACGACACTAGACACAGTGGAAGCAGGGAACAGAGAGTTGCAGCACAAGAGCTTCAAGTACCCTGCTCGGTCCGACGTGGAAATCTTTAGAGATTTTCTCTTGAGGATACCATTTGTCAAGGTAAATTTAGTTACTTGGGTTAACCTGAGATTCAGTATAGAAGGTTAAATTCAGTAAGTACTTGAAAGAATACAAGCATAGATGTTTTGATGTTACCTGTCTACTTATGAATAGTACTATGAGAGATCATTATGATCTATAAATTTTTGTGCCTGAAATGAAAAATGACCATGCTGCAGAGCGTCATTTAATTTTTTTTAATCTATCGGATGTGGTTTGTAATATTAAAAATTGTGAATGATTTAAAAGAGTGAATTCCACAGTTTACCTTGTAGTTGTACATTTGTGACACATATTGCCCCATTTAATACATCTTCTACCAAAATATCTCATTTAAAAACTTTGAACACGGTTTAACCTAGCATTTTGCTTGTTATTATTAGATAGGACAGATATGATATGTCGATGTTGCGCGACAAAATGTGTAAATATCAGAGGATGTCATTAACGATCATGCCTGACTTCTTTTATCCATATGTTCCATTCCTCACCGTTGTCTTGATTTTTTGGACCCCGATCATAACCTGACACCTTGCTCAATAGACACACATCAGAAAATGAGTAACACTGATCCTCAGTTTAATGGTGAACTTCCTTTGTTTTCCAACTTACTCGATTGATGATATTTTAAATTATAATTCATTATTGATAGATCCATGTTTGTACCCATGCAAAAAATTACATATGGGGTTATTACATCGCCATACTTTACAAATTGTTATGACCACTTTTTTTTTCATTGATCAAGACAGTGCGTTGCATGTGCACATTTACTATTTATATAATATAAAAAGACACAGACGTGGAGATCTAATCGATCTCAGCCCTTCAAGCACGCCCATCTAATGGTCCAAACCGCCCCAATGTTAAGCACCAGACGCGTTGAGCGCTAAAACTTCTATCCCCGTTAATCGCTCCACGTATCTTTGACGGTTGGACCCCAGGATGATGATGGGGCTTGCCTGCGCTAGAAACCGAAAGGGTGGAGAAGTTCATTGGATAGTGGCGGCTAGCGACGTCCTTCGGAGGACGGTTTTCCACACCGGCGAGTTGATGTTTTTACTACTTCATGAAGATTTTCCCTGGTCAGTATAAGTTGAGCATCCTCGACCAGGCTTGCAACGCCACGTACGGGCTTCCAGCCGACACGGGCATCTTCAATCCGTATGGAAGATCTGGAGAGGCAATGTTTGGTGTTTCAGTGCGACATCTGCGGCATCACGGAGCCGGACCGTTGGAGAACTCTCACGGGCGTCAATATTGTGGACGACTACGACGAGCACGATTTGAAGCGATATGATCCCCGTCCGTCTGCAATGGAGCCATCGGCACTGGCCAAAGACGTACGGCTCGTATTGAATCCGTACAGTATTTTATTTTATTTCTACTGGAGAATATGACTTGCAGGGGAAGCCGCATCTTTGCTTGCCTCCGCCTAGCTCGCGCTGCCGATTTTCTCTCCCGTTACAAACCTGCAATGAGTGACTATCGAGATTAAGGGTTGGTTATTTCTCACTTGGGGCTGCGATGCATGATTCTTGGAGATCATCCAAGCGAGGATTATTCACATTTCTAATGTGTATTTCTGTTGCCTTAGCAGGCCGCTAGATTGGATCCACCTATGATGGAAGTTCAACAATTACCTATTGCCTATCAGGTATCAGCAGATGCAATGCAAAGTTTCTTTACATGCACTGTCCTTTTGTTTCTGATGATATTTTTAGTGTATTCATAGATCTATATTTGCGTTCTGATTCTTTTGTCCTTTTGTTTCTTGAAGATCAAGGTTATGCTTCATTCAGAGAAACAATTAAGCCTCTTTGATTAGCAAATCCTTCATCTTTTCTCTAACTTTTGTTTCGAGGCTTTTGTTTATGATTTTACTTCTAAAGCTTTTTTATGTTATGCAGATAGCTTCAGGAGTCCATGTCATTTCAAAAGTACATGATCTGCAAGCAGAATTTAGTGGATATTCACTTAGACTGAGTCTCAAGTCTCAAGAACTGCCCCTTTTCTTATTTGGATGTTGGTGACAATACGAAAGAGATTATTGTATGGATGTGATTTTCCTCCTTCTGCTCAAATATAATTTTTGCATAGCACTAACGATGCAGAGTAAGCTTTTCTATGTTCGGAGTGAACTACTTACATGTGTGTGCATCAGAAACTTGATGTACATTTCCTGCCTTCCTTTCGTGAACTAGCATTGATGCTATATTTCCCTCATTTTATTTTGTAATTATGGTGTTGACGTTCATTCAATAAGATTAGTTTGGATGAAATTTTATATTTGATTATAATTTTTTTGTCATGGATATTTTTTTTTTGCAATACTTGTGTTAGCAGGTGACTTGTTTTTTTGGGGCAAGAACAATGATAATGTTTTGTTTTTTCTTTTAGAGCTGCTAAAAGAGATGTTTGTTATTCAACAATGCACTTCAAATTATTTGCATAAATTAACTTTTAGGTAATCAGTCCATACGTGCATTGCACGTACAAGATTACTAGTGTCAGAAAAATCATACCATTCAAAACTTTTTTAAACACAAGGTCATAGCCCTATCTTAAATTAATAAGGCCGTTGCTGGCAAGTTATCAGGCACCATCCGTTTCCACCTCCACAGAAAGCTCCTTGCTTTCTCGCCTCGGATCGAAGAGCGCCGGACTTATCGGAGGTAGACCGCTCTCCCTGAGCATGCATGGATATCGGAATTCACTGTCGGGGAGAAGGACTCCAAGCACTCGCCTCTCCGCGCCGCCACCCATGAACATCACCGCCACCCGCAGGCCACACCACAACACACCAGACCAAGCTGCCAGGAGCAGGCACATACACCGCCTACCAATCACCGCCGAGCTCGTCCACCCATACCCGCTATCTCCAAACGGCGCCTCCGTCGAGGGAACGACAACAGAGCATCGCCGCCGTCCAAACCAAAGTTTTGGACTTTCACCCGAGATAGGAAGAGCAGGGAGGGAGGGGATACAACCTCGATGTCGCCTTCAAGAAGGAGCATGGTGTCGTCGTCAGCATCGTCGACCTCGTGGCCGCCACCGTCAGCCAAGGGTTTCCCCCGGTTTAGAGCCCACCGCCAACCAACCCCACCAAACCACCAGAGGGAGTCCGGGGCCAGGGAGGTGAGAAGAGAACCGCAAGGAGGATCAGCAGCCGCCCGGATCTGATGCCGGAGGCCCGACGGGGCTACCTCTGCACCAGGCCTGCGCCCGCTGCCCCTTCGTCGTCCACATGGCCGAAGAGCGCATACCGCAGCACCGGTACCCGCCGCCAGGTCGATGACGCCCCACCCCGTTCCCAAGGCCACCGCCCTACATCCATGGTCCCCGCACGGTCGGTGGTCAGCACCCAGCCACCACTCCTAGGCGTCGACGATGCTGGGCCGAAGAGGGGAGCGAAGGGAGGAGGGATAGCACATCGTCCCAACGATGGAGACCATCCCCCACCTGAGTCGCCTTCCTCCCTGCAGCCGCGCGCGGGGGCCCGAGAGCAGCTCCCTGCCGCCCCATCACCGTCGCCTTGTAGCCTTGTCGGCGGCCGCCTCCAGGGGCGACAAGAAGGGGAGGGAGGTTGGGGGAGGTGGCGGCAGCGCGAATTAGGGGTTTCTCCCTGGTCGCCTGGAGGGGCGACGCGAGGGAGAGAGAGTGTGAATTTCTTTGGCAAGTATAAACTTTTTACCATTGTAAACTTCACGTAGGGTAGCCGTGAGTCTATGGGATTGATGAACATTAGGAAACAAAGTAAATCACTGCAGGAAAACGCGCAGACGCCTACAACCTCAAGCCACCGCACATGTAGAAAAGTTGTTGGAATAGTTCTATGCCGATGGTAGCGACCGGCATAGCGTTGTCAGCACAAATGGTGTCGGCATATGTCTACACCGATGGTGGCTATCGGCGTACCTTCTGCACGGACAGTATACTGCAGCCGTCGGCATAGATACGACATCGACAAAAAATTGACGACATGCCATCAGACGGGATCAGGTGCTATGCCGACTGCAGTCGGCGTAGCTATCACACGTCATCTCCTAGAGGCCACCTAGGAAGGGCTACGCCGACGGCCTAGCCGTCGGCACACCTGTCCAAAGAAAATAAAAAAAGGAAAAAGCCACCCGGCGGCTCACCTAAGCCCACCCTAAGGCCCACCCTAAGGCCCACCTAAGCCCACTGGTGGCTAGCCCTAACACCCCATCGCCTCCTTGGTAGTTTAGTAGACATCCCGACACCACTGTTACTATTCCAATTCAGTTCCCGACCAAGCACGAACACAGGTTGCCACTCGTCCCCGACGCAGATTGACGTCGTCGAAATTCCGCTTCTTTGGTGCAGAGGAGGGCATCATGTTCGATGCGTTCGGCTCGGAGGAGCGCGCCGTGGTCGACATAGAGGAGGGTGCCATGGTCGGAGCGGGTCGGCTCTTTCAAGCTTCGAGAGAACGCGCTTAGAACAAAGGAGGGTGTCGTGGTCGGCGCGGAGGATGGCCACCTGCCTTGGCGCGCTGGGAGGATTGGGGAGGCCACCTGTCATGATGCGTCGGGAGAAGAAGGACTCACGGATGTGGGCATCATGAAGAAGAGGGCATCAGAGCCGCCAATGCGTCCTGGTGGCCGGTGCCACCTCGCCACGAACATTGCTGCCTCGTCCCTCTAGTCGGGGATTCTTGGCCGACGGTCTTCGATCTAGTGAGGAAGGGTGGAAAATGGCTCCAGGGAGGTAGGGACGTGGAAGGGGAGGTGGTCCAGGGCAGGGGACGTGGCATCTTGGGCGGGCGAGCCAAGGAGAAGAGGCAATGTTAAGGGGGAGATGGGTTCACACGCATGGAGGCATAATAGGGTGAAAGTACACAGATGCCCACGGGGAGGTCATCGTGGGCATCGTGGGTGAATAGGCGATTTAAAAACTTTTACAAGATGGGCTTAAACAAATACAGAATAAAACTAGCACTTAATTTGTCATGCACAAAACCTATATATACTACGGTTCACCCATGTGAACCAACAACTTATGCTAAGCAAGAGAAGCAACTAATAGCAAGATATATAACTTCAAGCACGAAGGCTGTCACGAAGTAAAGTGCATAAGTAAAGAGCTTGGGTATAGAAACATGGAACACGGAGACGACGATGTATCCCAATGTTTACACTCTTGTGAGTGGTAATCTCCATTGGAGCGGTGTGGAGGTCAAAGAAATCCAAACACCACGAAGGCCTCACCGTATCATCCTCGAGCCTTCTCACCAAAAGGGAAGTCCTTGATCCACTATGGGACCCTTGAGGGTGGTCACAAACCTCTACAAGCTTGGGAAAATTTCCACTACTTAATAGGAGGCTCCCAAGAAGTCTCCAAGAAGGCTTCACGCTTGAAGAATCTCCACAACCTAACTGGAGGCCCCAAGAACACCACGAAGTAACAAAGTCATTTGGGGTCCAAAGACCTAAGAGGAAAACGCTCCGGGTAGCACCCGAAAGAAATACACGTGAACTTTCACTTCCACATATCACCGTGGAGAACTCAAATCGATGCACCAAATGCAATGGCAAGTCCCTCACTCTCAAAGTCCATCAAAGCTACAAAAGCTATTAGGGAAATAAGAGAGGATGAATAAAGGAGAAGAACACCAAATTTCTCCAAGATCTAGATCTAAGGATTTCCTCACAACAAGGGGATTTTGATTTGTAGGATTGTAGATCTAGATATCTTCTCCCTTTTCCCTCAAATAGGTGCAAGAATCATGTAGGGATTGGGAAGAAAGGAAGCTCAAGAAGGTAAAGAATGGAGGTGAAAAACATCCTCACTTGGGAAGGTTTGCGGAAGAAGACCCCTTAAATACCCCCACTGATCCTTATCGTTGAAAACCGCGCAACAGTTTTTCCTGCTACTAGCAATGGTTGTCCTGGCTGGACTAATACCGGAGCATGCTACAAGGAGCATTGGATTTATCCCAGACTGGTCCGGGCTAGCCATACAATTTCGGCGGTTGCACATGAACATTACCAAAAATATCATAACTTTCACAACAGGACTCTAAATTTGACAATCTTGGGCCCATTGAAATCAAAACAACGAGCTCTACAAGATCATGTAGATAAAATCATATTCCAACAAAGGACTACAAAACCAAATGAAGAAAGGTTTAACCTATCTATAAGAAACAAACCGACAAAACCTCCTGATGAGGCCTAAGGGCACGTGGGTTGTCCGATCTCATGAATTGACCGAGGGAAAGGCGGTGGAGAGGAAGAACACGAAGAACACGGCGAAAAACACGGTGAACGCATGCAACACAACCCGATACAATTCCGGTTTACTCCCGATAGCCCAAACCACTATCCCGATAAAATCTCTCGAGAGAAAGACATGAGGTAGAATCCCCGAGAGAAAGACCGGTATACGATCAATAGAGTCACACGTGTGAAAGACCGCAGTAGAATCACAGGTATGAAAGACCAATCATATGAGGAGTGCCTTGATACAATAGATTTGGTAATCTAATTAAGGAGGGGGTTTCCCTAACCCCAAAGGGATGGTGGAGGCATAAGCCAAGTTCTCAAATCAACTCTAGGGTTCTTATCTGGGGAGGGGGAACTATATATAGGGAGCCACTAAGGAGGGGGTAGTTTAGGCATACAAGGGGGTACATGGGCCTTGGCCCTAATTGACTTGTGGCAGGCGCCTCTCTTAGTCTGGAGACTCCGATGTATGTAGGCCGGAGACTCCGGTCTTGATCTTCGTGGGTCGGAGACTCTGGTGTGAGTCTACGAGGGCGAAGACTCCGGTGTAGCTGCTCCTGGAGTTTCTTCCATCTCCTCTTCTAGGCTTCCACGACCTCGGCCTTGAGTCCTCGAGCATCCATGTCATCCTCCACTTCCTCCGTACTTGGCGATGTATTCCTATAATGGTCATATGACGGAGGATGAAGTAGCATACTATTCCAAATAGGCAATTGTAGGCACACATAAAGGATAAGATTCACCTTTGTGTGACGTGTCGGCATTGACGCACATGATGCGGTGGAAACCGAAGGTCGGGCTGCATCACCTCCTATATCGCAAACACAATAAGTTGAGTTACAAAACTCCGATATTGGTGAAACCAATTTTGTTGGAAAGAGGACGAAAATATTAAGAACAAGTGGGGTATATTTTTCCATGAATTAAGAGGTGGAACCTCTCAATACAATAAACCAGGGGAAACTCCAATATTGAAAATGTAACAAGTAATTCATATGAAATCCGTTGTCGATGAACTAGAGCTTGTCATGGAAATAATCACAAGCTCTAAAACACCACATCGATAATATACAAATAAAAACCAAGAAATATGATGCCAAGTACGCAAAGTTTTGAGCTTTCTTCGAATGATACGATCAAGTTACTCACTCGAGAGCCCTCTTGATAGTATGACCAACTATCCTATAAACCGGTTTGCCAACTATACCACAAGACCGGTAAGAAAGAAACATATCAAGATCAAACCTTAAGATTGTGTCTTCCACTTGAGCTATATGATGAAGATCTTGACCGCATCAAGATGGAACGCCTTTCTTGATTGTGCTTTCTTGATGAAGTCTTGCGGATTGCTCCACCATACTCCACTATGGGAAAGCTTCTTCTTCGATGCGTCTTCACATATCCATGATCACCATATGGATGGCAAGGTTGAAGCTCACCTTAAACTTTCACTTCATTTCTTCTTTCTTTATAGTGTTGATGTCTTTAAGATACGTGGGAGCTCACTCCATCTTGTTCTTGAAGACATACTTGTCACTTGATCTTCTGCATTTTCTTCTTCTTGCAACCTTAAAGCCAACATATGATTCAATCATTGCGTATGGACAAATCCTACAAATATAACTCAATGCAAACATTAGCCCATAGGATTGTCATTAATTACCAAAACCACATATGGGGGCTCCATGCACTTTCAGAGGGGTCTAGCGACATGTGGGTGTGTGTGGTCTAGTGAGCTTGGTGTGTGGTGGGTGGGTGGGTGGCGTTGTAGTGCGGCTTGGGCCATTGGATTTGTAGGAAACAAACGGATGAGATCATTTTTAGTTGGGTGATCCGTGGGTTGTTGTTTCATGTGATTTGATTGGCTAGATGTGTGTTTCTTCGTCGAGGACTTTGACCATAGTTTGACCTAGATGTAGAAAATGAAAAACAAAATCAGGAAAATTGAGAACCGGCGCGCTCGTGTGTTTTGGGATGGCAAGTACTGTTTGAAAGGACGAGATGTCTCCTAGAGGGAGGGGTGAATAGACGTTTCAAAAACTATTACGGATTTCACTTGTAAGAATGCGGAATTAAACTAATGTTTAGTTTTATAAGAACACAACCTAGATATGTTATGCTCAACTAAGTGCAACAACAACAACTTAGATAAGCAAGATAGGCACAAGATATATATATCACACATGATAGCAAGATATAAGTACTTCAAGCACGATGGCTATCACAAGGAAAGTAATCTCGGGTATAGAGATAACCAAGGCACACGAAGACGAAAATGTATTCTCGTGTTCCCCCACACAAGGTGAGGTACGTCACGTTGGAGAAATGTGGGCTACCACGAAAGTCTCCCGAACGCCACGAAGGCTCACCTTCTTCTCCAAGCCAATACCACGAAGGACAAATGCCTTTCCCTTATGGCTAGCTTTTTCTCCACTCCGGAGATGGCAAGCTCCACAATCACTTCACAAGCTCCACGAAGGAGAAGCCCGAGCCTCTTCACGATCTTCCACGATGAGGTCACTGATGACGCGTGAAGCACACGTCCGTTGGGAACCCCAAGAGGAAGGTGTGATGCGTACAATAGCAAGTTTTCCCTCAGTAAGAAACCAAGGTTATCGAACCAGTAGGAGATGAAGGCCACGTGAAGGTTGTTGGTGAAGGAGTGTAGTGCGGCGCAACACCAGGGATTCCGGCGCCAACGTGGAACCTGCACAACACAATCAAGATACTTTGCCCCAACTTAACGAGTGAGGTTGTCAATCTCACCGGCTTGCTGTAAACAAAGGATTAAACGTATGGTGTGGAGAATGATGTTTGCTTGCAAAGAACAACGAGAGAACAATGATTGCGATAGGTTGTATTTCAGATGTAAAAGAATGGACCGGGGTCCAAAGTTCACTAGTGGTGTCTCTCCAATAAGATAAATAACATGTTGGGTGAACAAATTACGGTTAGGCAATTGACAAATACGAGAGGGCATAACAATGCACAAACATATCATGATGACTACTATGAGATTTACTTAGGGCATTACGACAAAGAACATAGTCCGCTATCCAAGCATGCATCTATGCCTAAAAAGTCCACCTTCGGGTTAGCATCCGCACCCCTTCCGGTATTAAGTTGCAAACAACAGACAATTGCATTAAGTATTGTGCGTAATGTAAACAATACAAATATCCTTAGACAAAGCATTGATGTTTTATCCCTAGTGGCAACATCACATCCACAACCTTAGGGGTTGCTGTCTGACAAGGGATTAGCTTATCAATGCCTACGTATTGTAGACTAGGGTTTTAGTCGGAAGTAGAGGGCAAGTAGATCTCGAAGGTTTCAGCCAAAAAGTACTCGACGATTATGAAAACTAGGGTTGCGTGAAACAACGCGTCGATCCTCTCTTTGTCCCTCGACTCCCCCTTATATAGGAGGCGGAGCCGAGGGATTCATAATACACAAGTTACAGAGTCCGGGAGGGTTTCTAACCCGTCCCGTAAAATTACAAGTCTATATTTCCTAATACAACTCTAACTTTCCTTAATATAACTTGGGCTTCTAAACTTCATATTCTTCGACTCGTGGGCCTTCGTTAAACCCCGGGTACCATCTTTGGCAGGCCCATTGGGGATGCCTATGTCAGTAGCCGCCGAGATTTTGCTTGAATCGAAGAATCAGGGAAAATCTCCAACTTTATAATCATCCAATAACTCTGTCAAATTTATCACATATATTTGGATACGCAATTATATATTGTACAAGGATAATGGTAGTTGGGGCTAGTTCATCTGACGGATCAGGTACTAGTTAACTGCTCTAGTGGCAATCCACACAAACCTACTTCAAGATCACGTCCCTGGACATGATCTCGGGATACTGGTGTTAACTTCGACAGGTGCCGCTTAAGGTCTTACCATCTGTCGAGTCCAAGTCATGTTTTATCGGGTACCTAACGCGTCCGTTAGGATTTTTCTTCGTATCTGTTGATACGGAAAAAAGTAGCAAACCGACGTTAAAGACGGTGCCACGCCGCTCAGAACGGATCTGGGGTCTTACCTTCGCAGAGTTTTGCGGCATTCAGAGATTATTCGCGACATTGGCGCTCTGAGAATATATTGTCGAGTGCTTTTTCGGCTGTTGGAATAGCACGTTTTATTGAGTCAACGGATGACTTATCTTGCCTTCCTGATGGGAGTATATGTAGAGTTGTTTGTATAACTCGAAATATGCTCACTTCTTTTTATAATTTCATCGGGCACGCGAACAGCGTTCCCGATGGGAGTATCCCCTGAGGCTACAGCCAAGGACTTGTGCTTGGTTTTAGGCTCAACAATTTAACGCCTTATGTCGCTATATTGTCATTCTTTCTCGAGCTTTTCATATCTATCGGGTGCGCGACCAGCGCTCCCGATGGGAGTAGCCCCCGAGGCTATGAACAAATGCTTGCTTTTGATCATAGGTTCTCGCCATTTCTATTTTGTCATACTCGAGTTTTTATTTTTTCCAAAGTTGCCCCCGAGCATTTGATCATAAACTTGTATTTGATCAAAGGCTCTCGAAATAATCAATAGTCTTTTACTGCCGCCAATTTCATTAATCTTCACAGCCGAGATTTTCTCTTGGCAAGATGACATCATTACTGACGATAGCCACGATCACTGTATCGGGAAGACGCGAGCACTGCTCTCTCTCTGTCTTGCGGGCCGAAAACCCTCATCAATTTGACACGTCGTCACTACAAGAAAAGTTCTGATAGACAACGTCTCAAAATCATCCGCTAAGGGGTATTTTTCGTCGCCTATGGGCCTAACCCGACGATATGGGTTCTGTTGTCGAAACTGCGTCAGGCAAAGTCCTACGACGATTTTTTCGGTCCGTCACGCTTGGGCGCCCTTCCGCCATGGAAAATCGGACCGTTGCGAAGTGTTTCGGGAGCCCGTTGACTGGCGACGTCATGCAAGCCGACACGTGGCGGACGCGGGTGCTGTCGGTTAACGGCGTTAACCGCTGAAACCCCGTGGTAGATGGTAGGCCCACACGAGGCCCGCCACGTCTTAAGCGGGTCGGCCCATTAAGTTTGCGGGCCGGGCCAGCCGACTTAGTTTGACCGGTCAACTATATGGTCGGGCTGGTCCATTAGTTACGTGGGCCGGGCCTAACCTCTAAGGTTGACTTGGTCAAAACATTAATGGGCCGGCCCACTAAGCATGTGGGCCGGGCCGAATGCACTCGTTTGACCGGTCAACAGGCAAAAGAGCCGGCCCACAAAACATGTGGGACCCACTTTCATGTTATCGGGCCGGCCAATTTACCATGTGGGGTCCACCTTAAAGCAAGTGGGCCGGCCCAAGAAGTTATTGGGCCGGCCCAATTAGCATGTGGGTCCCACTTTCCTGCTATCGGGCCGGCCCATTTAGTATGTGGGGTCCACATTAGATCAAATGGGCCGGCCCACCAAGCCGATGGGCGGGCCAAAAGCACGAGTGGGTCCCACTTTCTGGTTAATGGGCCAGCCCATTTAGTATGTGGGGTCCACCATATAGCAAGTGGGTCGGCCCAACAAGATAGTGGGCCGGGCCAAAAACACAGGTGGGTCCCACTTTCCAGTTAAAGGGCCGACCCATTTAGTATGTGGGGTCCACCATATAGCAAGTAGGCCGGCCCAACACGCAAGTGGGCCGGGCCAAAAACACAGGTGGGTCCCTCTTTCCTCTTAAAGGGCCGGCCCATTTAGTATGTGGGGTCCACCATATAGCAAGTGGGTCGGCCCAACACGCTAGTGGGCCGGGCCAAAAACGCAGGTGGGTCCCACTTTCCTCTTAAAGGGCCGGCCCATTTAGTATGTGGGGTCCACCTTGTAGCAAGTGGGCCGGCCCAACAAAACGATGGGCGGGCCAAAAGCACGAGTGGGTCCCACTTTCTCGTTAACGGGCCGGCCCATTTAGTATGTGGGATCCACCACAAAAGCAATTGGCTGGCCCAACTAGTTAGTGGGCCGGCCCAGTAGTGGGTGGGGTCCACCTTAAAGCAAGTGGGCCGGCCCAATTAGAGTGTGGGGTCCACCATAAATCAAGTGGACTGGCCCAATAAGTAAGTGGGCCAGCCCGTTTAGTTGTTGTTTATATGCCGGCATAATAGGCGCTTTAGGATTTTGCGGGCCGGCACATACATGATTTCGGTTAATTGGGCCGTTTAAGGGATGGGAATTCGTGATTTAGATACTGAGAATATTTACGCAGCAATGATTTCTGTCGGATAGCCTCACTTACCACAAGCAACAAAGAAAAAAATGCGCGAAAGAACTATAAAAACTAACTAAATATTACATCAGCTGCACGGTTTTGAAAAAAGATTACAGAACCCAGAGAAATTGAATGGTAATTAAACCTAGCAATACAATGAAGCGATCCGGCAATCTTTTAAGTTGTCCATGCAGCACCTATATCTGAAATAAAGACATTACAAGTTAAGACAGCAACAATGGAAAGGCAAAGACACTACAATATTGTTTGCCAAAGAATTTGGAACTCATCATTTCGTCGTTATAACAAGATCATTATAATGCGCACAATAAGCAAACAAAGAGTGCATGCCGCATACCAACAGCCAATATAACAGAGCATGTTAGAATGAAACAACAAACTTACTACTGTCGAGTCCCATGCAAACCAACATGTTCAGGGAGTACAAAATTGGCATGAACAACATAGTAGCAGGTTATAAATTTTGTAACAACGACTGAGAAAGATGAAGTTATGATGGCTACATCTACAGAGCGGGGAATGTAAACCAAAAATAGAAGTTACGATGGCAAAAGCTAAAGAGGAGGGAATGTGAACCAACATGTGCCAAGTGCAATTACTTCATTTTGGCCGTGAACTAAATAATACTCCTGAACTTGTAGTGAAGGGGATGCAAATCAAGATGTTTCGGAATATAAACTTGTAATGAGCAACACATAGAGGATAGTTAATGCTGGAGCTTAGGATGGACCAGATACAGAATATAGTGGGATCACTCGTGAACTTGTATAAGAGGGAATGCAAACCAATATGTTCAGCATTCCATATGTGAGCGTCATGCCAAGTCAGAGAAACAAGTCAATAATGCAGCTTTTGAAGAACAAGATGGCACGCAAAATTATTATCTAGTAATCTGACAGGTTTATTTGTACTACACCCTAGATAGCAGAGTGATAGCATGCGAAACTATGTCCTTAATTTGTTAGCTTACAATGAAGTAGATACAAAACAATGGCATCACCTGTAGTACAGGGAATGCAAGCCAACATGTTCATGGAGTAAAAAATTGGCACAAACAACATAGTAGCAGGCCATATTTTTTGTAACAATGACTGAGCAAGATAAAGTTATGATGGCTAGATCTACAGAGCGAGGCAATGTAAACCAAATATAGAAGTTACGATGCCAAAAGCTATAGAGCGAGGAATGCGAACCAACATGTGCAATTACTTAAAATTGGCCATGAACTAAATAATAGCGAGGATGTTACTATAATACCTATAATTTTTGTAACAACGACTGAGCAAGATAGAAGTTATGATGGCTACATCTACAGAGCGAGGAATGCAAACCAAAATGTTCAATCGCTTAAAGTTAGCAATGAACTAGAAAATAGCAAGGTGTTACGGTCATAGCTAGGAATGAACTAAAAGAGCTTCAGACAAACAAGCATCTGAACCCAGAACATGGCGTTAAAACAAGGGACTTACATTAGGAGAAGCACTCTGTGGGAGTCACAGCAGATCTTCCTGGGGTTGATAGATCCGGTGATGAAGTACGCTACATGTGCTACTTGGTGTTGGAGAGACGGCCATTACACTTCATGGTTACTCCTCTCATCTGCAAAAACATAACGGCGCGTCGTTAGCACAAATAGGTTCCCCCAAGATTAAACAAGAACTCGCAGGCAAGCAATAGAAAAGCGACATTAGAAGAGTTTAGATCTTGCACGGCACCGGTGAAGCAGATCCGGTCCATGCACAGCGGTGTCGGTGAGCAAGATCCGATGCGGTGGACGACGGATCCGGCGAAGCGGCTCCGGTGGGGTGGACGATACCGCAGCTGAAGCGACTGCGGTAGACTGCGCTGGATGAGCATGTGGTTTCGAGGTTCGGCGGGGATGATCCGGTCCGGTTGATGACGGCGTCGATGAAGCAGCTCCGGCAGGCAGCCGGATGATGAGGATCGCGAGGCCTCGGGTAGGCCAGGGAAGTCCGGCGGGGATGTTCCGGTGCGGTGGTCGTGGAGGTGGGAGAGAGAGCGACTTGGGAAGTTCCGGTGGGTGTGGTCTCGGAGAAGAGACTGAGGGAAATGAATTTTTTTCGGTTAGTTTCCGGGGCTAGGGAGGTGGTGATTGAAAAAAATGACGGGTAGACCCCCCACCAACCGACTTATACATGGACATTGTTGTCATCTTTACGAGGGTAGAATGAGAAGTTAGAAGCGTGTGAAATATTTGTATTTTTCGGGCGGGAAGTTTTGCCGCTGGAATGAGATTTCGAATTTGGCTACGGCCAAGTAATACAAAAATATGAGACCATACTAGTACGGCCAAGTGTCACATCAAGTCGTCATCACGTTGAAAATCGGTTACCACGATCATAATCATGATGTATCTTGAAAATCCATTTTGAAAAGCCCTTCCGAAATATTTCAGGATTGGTTGGAGATTTTGCAGCTTGACTGAAAATTGATTTTGAATACGGCTATGGTGCAAGTAATACACTCGTGATTGTAATATATAAGGCCAGGGGTAGACCATGCTACTATGTATCCCTGTTCAGCAAAACAAAGGCCAGGGGTCACATCAAGCCATCATCATAAAATCATTTACACCCAAGTTCTTTCAAAGTTCAATCCAAAAACGCGTCTGAAATATTCCGGATTCATTTTGCGGGGGGGGGTTTGCCTCTCGACTGAGATTTTGAACTTTGAACTTTGCTACAGTAGAAGCAATATTAGTACTAGAAAAATGGTAGACCGGCGTAGTGCCTCTGTTCAAGAATCCAAGGCCTACGGTCACATCAAGTCATAATCACAACCGAAATCAGTTCCCATGTACTATCTCCTAAAAAAGCTTAAATTTGAAAACGCTTAGCGAATATTTTGGAATTTATTGGCGGGAGATTGTAGCGCTTGATGAGAGATTTTCAATTTTGGATTTTCGAGGAGTTTCCTTGGCAAGGGATGCGGTGATCGAAAAAATGACGGGCAGACCCCCCACCAACCGACTTATACATGGACATTGATGTCATTTTACGAGGGTAGAATGGGAATTTGGAAGCGTCTGAAACATTTGTATTTAGTGGGCAGGAAGTTTTACAGCAGTATTGAGATATTGAATTTGGCTAAGGACCAAATATAATAACAATAAATTGTAAGACCGTACTAGTACTATGTTGAAGGCCGAGTTACACATCAAATCATCATCACCTTGAATATCGGTTACAATGATCACTATCTATCTTCAAAATCCCATTGAAAACGCGTCTGAAATATTTCGGGATTGGCGGGACATTTTGTCGACGAACTGAAATTTGATTTTGATTATGACTATGGTCCAAGTAATATAATACTAATATTATTTTTGGAGGTGGACGGAGGGAAAACCCCACCGTTTGTTATTTATTCCCGAAAATAGCCAAGTACACGAGAGAATTATACTACTCCAGGAGTAGTAATACTAAGGCTAGCCATAGTGCTAGTATCATGCGCATTGGTCTCACAAAAATGCTCATGTGGCAGCTAATTAAGTAGGAGAGAGGAGATTAGAGTAATATAGGTAGATAATGTGTCATAGCGCAAACAACGAGAAAAGTTAATGCTAAAAAAATCTTGTACACAAATTGGCATTGAGATTCTAAAAAATAATAAATATAGCATGACTATGATACTACTCCATGATACTACCCACTATAGGAATAGTATCATGTAGTAGTATCATATGTGTCTTTTACGTGATTTTTGTTTGACAAAGAATTACTTTAAATATATAAAGATTGTTTGTATGAAATTAGCATCATTAGAATGTGCTTTTCAATACGAATCCAACGATATTAATTACATATAATATAATCAAGAGTGTGTTGCTCAATTTTTATTGTCAAAGTTCGTCTTGGAATACGCGTGGGCC
>NC_061511.1:92431938-92471599 GCF_022539505.1 Lolium rigidum | reverse complement strand
GAGATTTCGTATTTTGTTAACCAAACTAATAATTCAAGTTTTTTTCTCGCAGCAAATATCTGTTTTCTACACGCAAACAAATTTGTAAAAATCGATCAAGAAATGGCTAGACTAGATACACGATGAGACCCTTCCCAAAAAGCCACGGCCAGCACGCAGATACGGTGTTCACAGCCATATGTTTTTACGGAACACCTATAGCCACATTTCACCATTCCTCTCTTTGTCACCCTTGTTTTTGACATCTTCAGAAATTGATCAAATGCTGTACGTTAGTCCTTAGATCTGCAATTGATCATATACCGCATGTTACTGTAGGATTTTTCTCAATCAAATTTTCCGCTAGCAATCTTGGTGTACTACCCCCCCCCCCCCCCCCAGATCCCAGGTGGCCACTCGTTGCGGATGATGATGCTCGCAGCGAGCGCACGGTCCTGTCGCCACCCATTCTCCCTCCAAGGTATGCCTAATTTATCATCCCTTTTCCTCTTTTTACTTGGCCCGATTGAAGTTCTTGGATTGGACCCTGGACATAGGTTGACATGAAGCTTGCATTTAAGCTAATCCCCACTGTGGATTCTACACCAATTTCTTCCCCCTTTGTGTGTGTACTGTGTTGGGCACCGGTTCTGTAGTATGCCAATCAGAGAGGATTGGGATGAATCCAAGCGGGCAGTTTTTTTTTTCTGATCACTCTGCAATGTCGCATACGTCTTCTGGGCATTTATCTTCCTTTTTGTGTCATATAAATATGTCTTTGATCGTCATTTTGATATCCTTACATTGGCAGATCATGTTTGATCAGGTTGGAAATGCCAGATTTCAGCTGTTCCCTGCAAACATGTACATTCTGCTCCACGTAATGTAAGTATTACTTACACCGGAACGTAAAAAAAAAAAGTTCAGTTAATTCCTCACGCAGTATCTGTGACACCCAGACCTCGTGCTATTTACTGAAGGTGGCCAGAATATATGCAGCAAAGAACAATGAGAGGAAACGGAGACGCTCCCGTAATATGTCCAAAGGTCCTACACTGAATGGTGAAGACACTTCTTCAAGCAACAGCGAAAATCCCACTAGCATCCTTGAGGTCAATGGAGTTGTTACTAGTGATGAGAAACCTGCAGGTGCCCCAAGGAGTGCTGTTCTTCAGTCCTGCACTCTCACATCTGGCTTGCTGCTTGCGTCTGGTCTTGTTCTTCGTGAGGTAAACATTGGTTTTGCAGTGGTTGCAAAAGCTAGTATTATTTCAACAAAAGACCAGCTATTGGGAGCACCAGACTTTCTAAAGCACGTATAATGTTGTACTCTGTAGGATGGCAGGGCATTCTAGTAGTAACCGACATGTCATACTGTTTGTTTTCAGGTATCACACATTGCATCTTCAAATGGATGGCCATTTGCTGACTCTACGGTTGTATCATGTCAGTAGTTTGCTCCTTGTTCTCTCACAAAATGAATGAGAAGTCATGTAATGGTGTCGATTCAGCTAAACGCCCCCAAGCATACTAATCTAGTGCTGTTATGCAGTTAATTCTGAAAGTTGGCATCTCGAATTGGTTGCTGGACTCGTAATACTGATATCCTCTACCAGATACATTTTACTACAGACATGGCCAGATTTCAGAGATTCCAGTGAAGCTGCAAATACACAGGTATGTACAACCTTTGAATAAAGTCTCTTTTGCTCTATAAGTGCTTTGTTAACATGCATTTTTTTTCTTGAGCATGTACATAAATGCACGTCATCCTGTATTATGAGAACTCGCCAAAATGGTGCCAGCCTTACAGGAGAACCCTAAACCAAAACCAAAACAAGCAAACAAAAGGGAAGAAAAAATTATAAACTGAGAACTGTATACCTCATCAACTGAACACCTTAAGATGCAATATTTTAGTCTTTCCTCTCTCATGAAGTCGCCCATTATCGAAAAATGAAGTCGCGTGCAATGAGAAGTTCACAACCATTCTGCTGAAAGGTGTAACATATAGGTTCTCAATATGCTTATCATTTGGTGTGCTATCTCAAAGAAAATGTTTTTGGAGTGCATTGCATCAGCCAATTCAGCTATACAGGAAGCAAAAATTTCTTGATATACATTCCCCCCAGACATCAACCAATGCTCTGTTTTATGAACTAGGCGCAAATTGAGAATTTTACATCCTCTCATCGTGTACTCATGTCAAGTTGCACAATTGTTATAATTACCCCAGAGCTGATCTCTTAATTGCTTTCACAACCTGAGCTTTTTGTAAACAGCCAAAAATTATTATTTGCAATCTGCTATTTTTCTGATGTCACTGTCAACTTAACTCGACCCTGGCAAACTTACTTAGTATTATTAGCCAGTGCAAGTCCCTTTGCTACAACTCTAACTTTAGATGATTTTATTCTTTCCTACTAGATCCTAACTTCCCTGGAGCCTCTCGATTACATCGTGGTTGCTTGTCTCCCTGGAATAAGTGAGGTAAGCATATATATTTATTTAAAATGTTTTTGCAGAATTGTTTCTTTTCTCCAGAATAAATCTTCATGTTTAAAAAACTTTCGATATATCAGGAGCTCCTGTTTCGAGGGGCATTGATGCCAATTTTCGGACTGAACTGGTTAAGTGCCCTAGTAGCCGGTGCCTTTTTTGGTGTTCTTCACTTGGGTAATGGCAGGAGATACTCATTCGCAATCTGGTAGCCGCTCCCGCCTGCAGTATTTTCCTGCATGTTTACAATTCACAGTTCTTGAAACATGCCAGTTACCACCCTTTTCTTATGTGGGAGTTACCACCCAAACTATTGCTTCTGTTTCTTACATCTGATTTTCCTTTTTTGTGTTTCCAGGGCAACATTTGTTGGCCTTGCCTATGGTTTAGCAACCATAGCTTCATCAAGCATCATAGTCCCAATGGCTTCTCACTCCATAAATAATATTATTGGAGGCTTACTTTGGCGCTTCACCAACAACTCAGAAAGAGAAATGTAGATTGGACCTTAGTACATCTTTTGGCAAAACTTTTCATTTTCAAGTGTTACTTGTAGTTTCGCAGTTGCATAGACCGTTCAGTTCCTGTCGTACTTGCTCGCTGGTACTTTCAGTTACTGCATGTGTTATCTGTGGATGATACTATTCTTCAGTTAATTTGAGGGTGAATTAAGCTAGTGATTACTATTTCACTTGCGTCATATTATCTTTCATGCCTTTTGAGCTGCTCCTGCTGGTTCTCTGGCTTATACCGACCTTCAAACGTTCTTATTTAACAAGAACCAGCAAGGTACATCAGATATTGTCCGATTCAGAAATGTTGCTTCAAAGTGACAAATATAATGTGTTATCTGAAAAATAACATACAGATAAACTGCAAAATAAAGGTTTCCTGGAGTTTCCATGTAGTTGAAACTTAGACACTCTGATGTACTATATATTACAAAATAACGCTGAGACAGCACACAGGAAATAGCTCATGCTGTGTTCCCAAGAGGGGGGCATGAAGAAACATTCTGATACTGTTTTGGGGCTTCAAACTATTTGCAGCACTTTTCACACACAGGTGGAAACCTGTGAATGTTGCAGTAGCAGCAGGCCACACTGCAGTAGTTGTTGCAACCTGTAAATATTATCAGTCCACAACTGTCATCTCTGCACATCTAAGTTTCAGGGAAATCCGCCAAAAAGGAAATTAGTAACACTTGCAAATGAAAACTTTAAGGGAAATAAATTTCGGTGCAGACAAGGAAATTAGTAGTTTCAGTATGACTTGTAACAATATACTCTGCAACTTTTTGAAGACTAGGATTAACAAATACATGGCACTATCTTCCAATCGCCATAAGCGTCCTAAAACATGCATAAGCTGTGAAAATCACGATGAGAGAGTTTAAGAAGATTACCACTTATAACAATGTATCGAGACTTGCGCGCATTTCTTGAGGTAGCTGCAGGTAAAGGTGGTGCGAGAGAAAGAAACCCGAGGGTCGACAGCAGAAGGCAAGCGACGAGAACTATTTTCATCAAAACTGTCTTGTCACCAGCAGTAGCAGACATCTTGAGCTTGGTTGGTTCAGCAACATCAAGGCTCAAGATGATAGATATATACGTGTTTAAGCTGGTTGTTCAGTGTCCTGGTGGCAGGTGAGGGTTAGGGAGGAGGGACGAACAGTAATTCATTTCCATTCGCTAAGCCAAGATTAGCTTTTTGTGAAGAGGTATTAATATTTGTGCCATGTTGAGTTGTTAAGTGTTGCAATTAAGGTGTGGTAGAGTTTATTGTTTTAATCTAATACGATAATATTGCAGGTGGTATGCATGCATCAACGGACTGATCAGTGGCGAGAGCAGAAAACGAGTAATTCAGTTTACAAAGTGCAAATTCCAAAACTGCAATGTAATGTAGAAATTGTACTCCTATATCAATCAGTAAATTGGAAATTGCTTAATATTCCAGCACTATCTCCTCCCACATCTTCTTCGTCGCCTTATCCATCTCATATATCTCACCTTACAGCCATGAATTCGGTTGACATTTTCTCAAACTACAAATTTATTATCATGTAACTAATCCTCTCTCGACAATACATGAATGGTTGCATATCCCTGATCAGTCAGTTGACTCAGTTCACCTGCGAGGCAGACAGTCTCATCACTGTGTGCGCGATGGCCTTTGGGGCCTCGCTCCCGCCGATCTCCGTTGGGACCGTTCCAAGAGCTCCCTGGCCAGGGCTTGCAGGTCGCCACCGTCGGTGCGGCTGCCACCGGAGCCGGAGCCCTCTCCCATTTGGTCATATGGTTGTTGGAGTAGCGGCTGTTGGTGTTGGTGCTGGTGTTGGTGTTGGTATTGGTGTTGCAAGTCCCACTGGGACTGCGTGGGCTGTGCGAAGAGCGATGACAGGTCGTTGCCGCTGGCCGGGACGTTCGACGACGACGGCAGGCCGGAGACGGAGAACGCGGTGGCCATTGGCACGTGCGGGAAAGACGGTGGCGGAGGCGGTGGCGGTGGCACGTCCAGCGTGGCGAGGTAGGCTTGCAGGTAGGCGACCCCGGCCTGGAGGTTCGCCACCTGGAGGAGATCGTTCAATCCATCATGACATGCACCATGGAAGTTGACGAGTTAGATCAGATCACTGAAATGGATGCAAAGCTCACATTATATGTTTCTTGGCATGCAAACACGACTAGCATGATCGAATGAAGCAGCAGATACCTCAATGAAATCTAATCTCTTGTTGCCTAGTAAAATGCGTTGCTATCTATCTAGTATTTTTTGTGTAGGAAATTGGTTGATTCTATCTATGAACCACTCTCGATTTTGGATTACAAGAGACTGATACTAGCTAGGGCCTAATTTCGTTCTTGGTTTCATCACAAAAACCAACATAGCTACCAGAGATTTACGGTGATATCATAAATTTACAGATTACGTATGAAGACCTAAAAGGGAGAGGAAAGATACTATGGTAGATGTTCCAATTAATGGTGAGACGATGTACATCACGGGTAACGGAAAGATCCTTCCTCATCAACTCCATTGGCTTGCTTGACTTTCTAGCCTCCTCCCAAAAGGAGCCCCATTCCACACAAAACAAAACCCAAACCCCAAAACGGAAACGAAACACATCTGCACACCAACAACTCAAGATACATCGATCGTCGTCTCCCTTCCAATGACGAGAGAGAGATAGTAGAGACCCTAGCTAGCTAGCCAGGTTTGGGTTAATTTGCAGACGCACCTGTTGCTGGAGGGCAGAGATGTGGTTGACGCAGCCGTAGACGGGGTCACGGAGGCGGGCCTGTGCCTCATAGCAGACGGTGACCACGGCGTCCATGCGCTTGTTCGCAGGGATCTGCAGGAGGAGCTTGGACAAGTTGCTGGCGCCGAACACCCTGTGCACCGCCGAGAAGTGCGCCGCCCCGTGCTCCGCGTCGAAGTAGGGGGCGAAGATGCAGCCGGCCATGCACCTGCGCCGCAGGAACTTGCACGCCCCGCACGGCCGTCCACCGCCACCGCCGCCGCCACCTGCACCGCTCGACGAGCCGCTCATCATTCTCCAAGGAAATGGGCTAAGCTACCTCCTAGCCCCTCCTTAGCTTACAGGGGTTAAACCTTGCAGTTTCTTACTGCTGAGCTGAGAGAGACTTGACACGGATATGTCAGATGAAGCGGTTTACTGACATAGGACGGCAGGGAAGGTGAAAATGCACAGCCAAGTGATGTGGGTTTGCTTGTCCCATTTGCTGGAGGGTGGTGTCGATATATATAGCCTGTTAACCATTAATAGTTTCCAATTTTGCGTTGATAATCCTTCAGCTCGGATTTTCTATTACGCGCTTATTTTGGCGCACATGTATTAATGACGACCTAGACTTTAGAGCCAAGGCAGGCAAGAATGGGGTTTTGCATCTTGAACAGAAATAGATTTCAGAGCACGTATCATGCTAGAGAAGACACCATTCTTTTTAGCTCATCACATCATCATCATCTAGAGAAGTAATAAATGCATGTCCTTATCTCTTAGTATTGTCATCATTAGTAATTAATGGGTATTAACAAAGTTTTAATGAATAATTATGCTACTAAGGAAATACATGCGATACAATGGAGAAAATAAGCTTCTTTGTATTTTTTAATAAATCATCTCTTAGCTAAGCGAAGTTAACCTTTTCTTTCTTCGTTTTCTTTGTTTCCAAATGAGCAAAAACTTCAATCGTGGTACATGGCGGAGCCAAGATTTTCAAATGGCGAATATAGAGTGTTGAAAAAATCTAACATGGCAGGGTAGGCATGAAAGTTTACGATAACATCAACAAAACTAAAATTTGGTTTTAGTAGCGGAAATATTTTATTTATATTACAAAAACAAACTTAAAAACTTACTGGTTATGTGTGTGAAATTCAACACACACGTAAATCATGAGGGTTGCTATCCACGTCTCAATCGAAGCAAATGAACCAATAAAGTAATGCAAATTTTTGCCTAAATTTTGATCAATACTAGAAGTTAACAATGAATCAATCAGTAGGTTATGGATTCCCAAATCAGAAGGTGGAAATAATTAGAATACTCACATTGCCGACTCGCAGCCAGCCATCGGTGTCTAGCTTCCTGCCGAATGCGAGAGACCGAGGGGGTGAGAAAGGATTGGTCACTAGTGCCACACGCCGATCTTCAGGTCGGGATATGGTCGGCCGGGGGCGGGATGGGTTGTGGCAGTGCGAGTGTGCGCCGCTCCAGTGCCTGTCTTGCCTTGGCTCTTGCGAATTGAATGGTTAGCACAGTCTCGATGTGCCAGCGGCCTTGCGGTTTGTTGGGGGCAAGGGTTGTGGTAGTGCAAGCGTGTGACCCTCTAATGCTCGGCTCTTGCGACTAGAAGGATTAGAATAGCGTCGCTGCGACAACAGCCTTTTGAGAAATGCCCGTCCATATAGTTTGAGACCAAACAACTGACCAACCATATTTACTGTAATTTCCTTTTATGCAGGTTGGATGGCCGTTTTTCCCATATTCCTCCAATTACGTCACATCCATATGTTCGCTTTAGTCCATATTGTTGATACCTTTCCGATACTACATGCATTCGATCTCTCCTATCACCTCCTTTTAATTGTTTCTACTGGTTACCATCCACACACTATCGGTTGCAAGCTTACTGGTCTCGTATGTTCTATCAAGCTTCCATTTTCCTACCCTGCCACTCTCTTTTCTAACCCCCCATCTTCGTATGTGATTCAACATCCCCAAATTTATTTCTCCCCTTCCCATTTTTCCTTGTGTTTCTATATGCAAAGATTAAAACACAATTTTATTTCATTTTTCCATTTCCATTTTCATTTCACAATTTATAATAATGTGCCAAAATTTGTCACAATGGTGCATCTTTGCATGGCAATTATTTTGCGAAATAGTGTTTACAAGTTTTTGTTCAAAAAAATATTATTCATTTTCTAAGTACCAGAAATGGGGGGGTGAGGTAGTACAGAAAATTGTGCAAGATGGGATCACTCCAATTTTCGCACAAACTAGACCATATTTGATTGACGATTCCTATCTTTTAATGAATTATTAACCTCCCCGGATACTTTTGCCCAATTAAATGACTTTGCGTTGATTTATAGAAAGTAATTCAAAATTGACCTGCAAGTGTAATGTCATTTTCTCATAATTATTCACAAAAACGTTTTAGTACACAAATAGTAATTATATAGAAGAATCAATGGTTGGTTTTAACTATTCAACCCCTTGCTATGAACAGCCATGCTAGCCATTTGACCTAATTTTGAAAAAAATGAAGAAAATGCAATCTTGCACATATAGTATTTTATGTGTACATGTTTGCTCGTAAAAATAATGAACTTAGAATATGGCAATTAAAAAAAACAAAATGGGCTATGATGCTTGAACCTTGATGGCTTTCAAGTCAAACGGACTCGGAGCATATATAATGTATAGTGTTAGCTTAGAGAAGATGCGTTATTTTAGCTCAGGCTGGTCATAGTGAATGATATCATATAAATCATTCATAGGATGCTAGTGTATGATATATTATGCATGGTGTCATGTAGTGCTATCATAGTATCACTTTTTTGCCCTTCATGGTGATGTTAGTCTTCTCTTAGAGGTGCCACGTTGGTTTCTTTTTAGTTGGCACAGAAAAATGAATAGTAGGTCTCAAGCCCTAGTAAAGGAGGGGGTTGTAATAGGCTTGGCAAACCAACGTAAAACCCAATAAAATTTCATTGGGGTGTAACCCTCTTAATGACGCTCCATATCGAAACATGGGTGCGGTATTAAATGAGCAAGGGTCAAGTCACCGTTGCCTTAGTGGTGTGCTACATCTTCCCACAGATGTAGTCATAAGTGAGCAAGGGTCTTTTCATCTCCCTATCTCAATGGATGCGAAGAGGGCAAGGAAGCTAGCCGAAGCAAATATGTTGCAAATGGGTAGTTGGAATGTAGGATCCTTTATCCATACCTTTCCAATCGCGATAGGACTACATCAAGGGTCGGCTTTGAGTCCATACATGTATTCTTTAGTGATGGATTGTGGTGATCTTGCATATCAATGCATGTTGTAGTATGCCAGTCGTTGATGTAACATGTGTGAAGTACCAATCCAAAAATATTACATCCCTCAGAGTAGTACAACATAAGCATAGCTGGTCTTTATTTCAGTCACTTAATATTACAAGCCATATAATTACATCATATTGGAGCTCCTCCTGGGTCCATAGAGGTTTACTCCTAGGTTCATGGTGAACCATACTCAACTTATACAATATAGGTCTTAAAAGGTTTAACATTATTCAACTCGAGCAGTTAAATACTATAGAGTTTGTACTGCTCGACTACTACTACTACTACTACTCTAGTTGCTTAAGCTTGTTCTCCTTGTGGAACCTCCCCAGTTCCGTACACTATCAGATAGTCAACCCCATCTACACCTCCAGAGAGGTCTGGTTCTTCATAGAAGATCCCATCTGCTCCATCTTGTTCTTCATTGGCCTCCTCCAGGTGATTCGGACAATCTAAGCATGGGATTATAAGAGGTATGAGTACGAGCGTACTCAACAAGTTCATTATAGGAAAGAGGTGTTTAATGCACTAGCTACGACATTAGACCAGAAAGTCTAATACCAATGCAGGTTTTCATAATCATTTCTTCAAATGGTTACTTTTATTTAGAAGAACTATGTTTGTCAGCCTTCACCGGGTGTCTGGAACTTCATGGAGTTCCTTTCCGGCAGCGTTCGCAGTTCCAAATTCTGGAACATGGAGTGACATATCACGATTCATTACACTCTGCAGAGGTGTGTTGACCCATAAGAGATCTTAACCTTGGTGCCAACCGGGCAGCTTTCCCGTTCACACTTCCGTGGTATGAGCCCCGGTATAAGGTCCTAGTCAATCATTGCATTCCTTCGCGACTTCGCACACCCACCCTTTGTTGCAATTCCGACCTTGGGTCCTCGCCGGTCAGCGTATCCATTGGATACCATCCGACCTCGACTACTATCAGGTTTCGCGACCTTGATACCTTCGTCGGTCGTTGTAACCCCTCATAGACCGCATTATCGTGGGGAATTAGAATGGGATCCCCACCCACCGGTTGTTCTCGCAAGATACAACTGCTACGGTAAGCGCATACGTTGATGTACGAAAGGAAGGAATACAACTGACTACTATGTCACACTCCAGATCTTATGGTTAACACGGGTATTACGGCACAATAATCACTGGACGACATTTTTTTATTAATCCTAGATGGATATAAACCCTTGCAATGGAACCTCCACCATACTCATACCATGGTTCCATTGCCCACCACATAGTCATATTCATAGTTAAGAAATTACCATCTTTGATTTTCATGCAAGAGTGATAAGTATAGTACTTTGCAAGTAATTTGATAAAAATACTCAAAGTAACATGAGCAAACGATGAACTTGCCTGGTGACTGCAAGGTAGTGCAGCCGGATTGTTTGGACTGACCATGGTCCTCTGTTTCTGAAAGATAGCATCATTGTCCGATAAGGGCAATGGTTAAAGATTCAAATATGCATGCTTTCGACTTTTAGGGTTTGGTTCCCCCTTCCCGATGCTTAATGATTTAATGTCGGAGGTGGAAAATAAGAATAATTTAGGAATACTCCTTAAGAGTGAAAATATTATCTTGGAATGTTTCCAAGTTTTCTTTAAGTCCAAAATAATTTATGGACTTATTTAATCATTAAAAATATGGGTTTATTTTTAATGATCTTTTATTAATTCATCATTCATTGAATTTAATAATGGTTAATATTTATTTGTTTCAAAAATTGTATTCCATATTTATTTATGATAGAGAATAAAATTTTAAGTGGTTTGCATATTTTTCTCTATTTTTAGAGCTATTTATAATTTATGGTATTAGTTCAAAGTTTCTGTTTTAAATAAAATTGTGAAATGACAATATTGCCCTTGGGCCCACCTGTCAGGGTGAACCCGAGTGGGTTGGGCTCAACCCCCTTGGCCTGGTCCAGCCCACTCGGTTGCACCCACTTCTTCTCCTCCCCGCGTCTAACCCTAGCTCTCCTCGCTCCCGCGACGCCGTGGTCGCCTGCGCCATCGCCGATTTATCCCGGCCATCTCCGGCGGTCTCTGGCGACGAGATCGGGCGCTTTCGCTTCATCGTTCGACGGCGCACCCAACTGTCCACATCGATCTGTCATTGGCGGCCTCCTTCGCTCGGCCCCAACCCTACTGCAACTAGGGTTTGCGGTGCTCGCGGCGATTCGCATCGAGCTGACGTTCTTGGGCGCCAAGGTGATGCGCAGCGGCTCGTCGGAGTCGTGTTGGGGCTGCTGTGCTTGGCGTGGCTACGGCTTGGTCACGGCTTGGCGCTGCCGTGGCCAGGCTTGTGTCGCCGTGTTGTCGTGGTGCGTCTGCAGCGCTACTGCCTCCAGGTACATGCCTCCTACCTCCTCTCTCTTCTCCTCTTCATCTCCTACATCTAGAGTTACTGTCCAGGCTTCCCTCTTGGGGATTCTGGCCATGCCAGGCTGCTGTTGTTGTTGTGCTGGCCATGATGTGCTTGCTGCTTGCTGCTGCTATGCTATAGGTTTATTGGTGCTTGCTTGACCTGCTCTAGCTGTTGTATTTGCTCTACTCCTTCATTACTGTCACTAGGATTGTCCTTCTGGCATACTGCTATTGCTACTGTAAGTTGAGCAAGCTCTGCTTGCTGCTATTGCTCTAGCCTCTCTGTATAATCTCTAATGGCCTCAATTGGCTACTGCTGCAGGCAGTTCTTGCAATTTTCAAGTGCCAATCATATGTAGGTGTGGTGGCAGTGATGGTCTAGCTATTCCTAGGCATGCTTGGTTGGCTTGTTGCACATATTCATCAATTCCTTGATGATGTTCTTCTGGATACAATTATAATTTGATATTGTGATGCTTTGTGGAGCAATGGTTGACTGTTCTGTAGTTGTTCGGTAACTTTGATGAGTTACTGATGTTGTGGGTTGTGTTTGCATGCTCTAGTTGATCATGTCATCACCAGTTGCTTGACAATTACTTATTGGATGCTATAACTATGATTGTTACTTGATATCTTGTATTACTATTGGGTTGCAGAGCTCCTCACCATGTGTTGGTGTGTGCTCAAGCTTCTAAAAGCTTACTGGTGGATTCAGTTATGTGTGTGATGCTTATATAGCATCCATGTATACTTGTTTGTTGCTTGATTCAATTATCTGTGAAGCTTTATCATGTTTTGTTAATTATTTAGGATGGACTGCTTATGCAGTAATGAATCTTTTGGTGAAATTACTTGAGCTAGAGGGATGCCAACCATGGTTGGGGACCCTAGCTCTTCTTTGAACCCATCTGGGTGATGATACAATTGCTTGGCTTGATGGTTTTGTGGTTGAGGTGACCCTAGCAGTATTTATTTGCTGTTTTTTGGTAGCTCCCCTCTCTGTGGCTTGTTGTGGCTTGATAGATGCTTGTTGGGTGATTCCTTTTTGGAATTTCCAGTAGCTTTTGATGTTGAAAATCAATAGACAATAATTTGTATTTATTTCTGATGGTTTAATGAACCCTTTAGTGCTAGGTGAGTTGGGCTAGCTGGCTGTGGATCAAATCCTTGCTTGATTCTTTGGTTTGTTGTAGTGGTGATACACTTGGCTTGACCAATCCTTCACTAGGGTTCATCTCTTCTGGCTAAATCCCTATTTTGCCAGCATCCAATGGTTTACACATGATGCAAACAGGGTATTCCTACCCTTTGGCTTGTGTGTGTGATGCACATGTTGATATTATGAGCAAAACTGATGCTTGCTCATGAGTTTGTGTATACCTCACTCCAGCTCCTAGAATTTGTGTTGCTGTAGAGGTTTTGTGTGCTCTTGGTGATGTGTTTGTCCTTGCCCTGCTCCTCCTGGCTTACTGGTGATCACTGTGAGCTCCTACTCCATGTTCTTGATCAACAACAAGCTATCCTTGGTGGATTGAGTTGTTGGGTGGCTCTGGCTACTATATGCTCTTCATGTTCTTCCTGTTCTAGCAGTTCTTACCTTGCTAGTTGCTGTATTGATGGAATCTAGGGTTTGGTGACTGAAAAGGTTATATGTCCTTCTGTGGTCACTTCCTTGGTCGACAACCAGGCAGTTTGGCTTGGTGACTAGCCATTGGGGCTGTGTGTTGGTGCTCATGCAAGCATCCTTGTGAGCTGCTTACACTGCTCATGGTTGGTACTTGTGTGTGAAGATCAGCTCGGCCTGTTTGGTGTTATCTTTCCCAATTCATATTTCTTTGTTAACCTGCCAAGTGTCTTTGCCACTTGGCCTAATGGTCAAGTTTGTTTGCTCTTTGTGTATGCAGGGTTCAGGATGTTGATCAAGGATCTCTCCTTCAAGTTGTTGATCAAGAATATCAAGATGATCATTTAGTGTAGTTTAGCTAATTCTTATACATTGTAATTTTCTTTTTCATTTTTCAATTCCTGAAATGTGTTATGTAATATTTAATTCATTGGAATATTGTAATTGACAATGTAATTATGTGTGATGATCAATAAAGCTCAAGTTTCTCTAATGAGCTTTTCATAAATTATTTGTATTCTTTTCATATTCATATTTTCTAATTTATAATATTATTATATGAATTATTCCTTATTTCACTTATAATTTAATTTAGTGTGGTTTGAGTTTGAATTTCAACTCAAACTTGTTTCAATTCAATCATGCAACTTAAATATGTGAATTGCAAATGTTCCCCTCTCTTCTCAAACCCTAATTTCAGAAGAGATCATGTCCAAGTTTGTCGCACTCTCGAAACCCTAACCCTAGCTGGTGTTGAGAGAGAAACTTGTTCCCTCTTAGGTTTTATGCAATTAAGCGCGAATTTTTCCCTAGTTTTGCGATGCAATGCACAACCCTTTTCTAATTCTACCCCGCAATCATCTCGAATCCTGGGATATTACATGGATGAGGTGACAAAACATATACAAGAAGATATTCCTTAGTGTATGCTCTTTGTTGATGATGTGGTGCTAGTGGCTGAGACCAAAGTTGGCGTAGATAGGAAGTTACAGCTATGGAGGCACACTTTGGAATCAAAGGGCTTTAGATTTTTTTAACGTGAAAGGGATTTTGAATTAGTAGGACTAGTACCGAGTATTTGCGGTACGATTTTAGTGGTGTTAGGTGTAAATAAGGAGATGATAGTTTAGAAGGACAAATGGTGCCTAAGAGGGACACCTTTCGATACTTGGGATCAATGCCGCAAAGTAGTGGTGATATCGATGATGATATTTGCCACATGATCAAGGCGGGATGAATGAAGTGGCAACAAGCAGTTGGCATCCTATGTTACAAGAAGGTCCACAAAAGCTAAAAGGTAAGATTTATAGGATGACAATCAGATCGACAATGCTATACGGAGCGGAATGTTAGTACACTAAATGACAACACATCCAACAGATGAGTGTTGCGGAGATGTGCATGCAACGGTGGATGTGTGGTCATACAAGAAATGACTGGATTAGGAACAATGTCATACGGGATAGGCTACGGGTGGCACCGGTTGACAAGAAGTTAGTCCAACACGACTAAGATGGTTTGGTCATATCTAGTGAAGGCCTCTGGAAGCACTAGTTAACAGTGGAATTCTAAAGAGCATGGAAAATACAAAGAGGGTTAGAGGATGACCGAAGTTGATATGGGCGGAGGTGGTAAAACGATACATAAGGGCTCAGAATGTCCCTAAAGTTTTAGCTCTTGATAGAACCACATGGATATCAACGATCCATGTGCCGAAATATTAGTTTACTTGTTTTTCATATATTCCTTTTTTTGGTTTCCTTATGTTTCAATTGGGTTTCATATCTATCCTACCCTATCTTTCTTGGAAAAAGGCTTTTGATGTTGTAGAGAAAAATGAAGAAACGGAAGGTTGTCTTCCCTTAGCTAAAAGATGAATTCTTAGAGAATAAGGGAAGATTATTTTATTCAGTGTATCATATGTATCGCTTAGCAACACAATTTTATACTAAAATTTAATTAATGAGAATAATTCTCATTAAGTTCTAATAATGTCAATAAAAGATAATGTAGTGTACAACTTATATCGGTTGTCTCTTCTAGATTAGATGGACTGCTAAGAGAAGACGTGCCTTCTTTACCATTGTGCATGCCCTCACATCATTTGCACAAGGTAATAAATATAGATCATTATCTCTTAGTATTGTCATCCTTAGCAATTAATGAGTATTAATTAAGATTTAATTAGAAATAATGTTATCAACAAAACACATACTTCTCCATATGATACAATGGAGAAAATAAGCTCCTCTTAATTTCTAATTTACTATCCCTTAACTAAGGAAAAGTAACCTTCCTTTTATTATCTTCTCTTTGTTCCAATTGAGCAAGAACCTAACCGTGATCAGTGGTGGAGCTAGGATTTTGAATGGAGTATGTGGAGTGATACAAAAATCTAACACAACATGCAAGGCACGAAAGTTTACAACAACATCAACGGAACTTTTTTTAGATTTTAGAGCATGCACAAAAGTAGAGAAGGCACAATTCTTTTTAGCTCATCACATTATCATCATCTAGAGAAGTAATAAATAAATGTACTTATCTCTAAGTATTTTCATCCTTAACAATTAATGGGTATTAATTAGGTTTTAATGAATGGTTATTGAAAGTGCATGGAGCCCCCATGTTTGGTTTTGGTAATTAATGCCAATCCCTATGGACTAATGTTTGCATTGAGTTATATTTGTAGGAGTTGTCCATAGGCAATGCTTGAACCATATGTTGGCTTCAAGATTGCAATAAGAAGCAAATGAAGAAGATCAAGTGTCAAGTATATCTTGAAGATGAAGATGAAGTGAGCCCTCAAAGTTAACTTCAAGACATCAACATGATGAAGAATGAAGAAATGAAGTGCAAGTTCAAGATGAGCCATCTCGAAGAGATCCTTTGCTTGAATCTTGCCATCCATATGGTGATCATGGATATGGGAAGATGCAACGAAGAAGAAGCTCTCCCATGATGGATTATGGGGGGGCAATCCACAAGACTTCGTCAAGCAAGCACAATCAAGAAAGGCGTTCCATCTTGTTGCGGTCAAGACCGTCATCATCGAGCTCAAGTGGAATGTGCAAGATTAAGGTTTGCTCTTGATAGGGTTTCTTTCTCACCGGTCTCATAGTGTAGTTGAAGACCGGTTTATAGTTTAGTTGTCGTACTATCAAGAGGTCTCTCGAGTGATCGAGTAACTTGATCGTATTCTTCGGAGAGCTCAAACCTTTGCATCCTTGCATCATATTTCTTGGTTGTTATTTGGATCTTATCCATGTGATGTTTTAGAGCTTGTGCTTATTCTCATACAAGCTCTAGTTCATCGAAAACGGATTTTGCATAGATCACTTGTTGCGTTTTCGAGTTTGGTGATTTTCTTGGTTTCTCGTGTTGAGGTGTTGCACCTCTAAATATAATATAAATCACCCCCACTTATTGGGTAAGCTCTTGTCATCCTGTTTCCAACAAAATTGGTTTCACTCTATTCGGAGCTACCAATCTTAAGTTTTAGGAATTTTCGAAATGCGGCTCAGTAATACCCCGGAACAGGGCCGGACTTTTGCCCGGATTTTTCTATTGGAGATATGACCAAGAGGCAATAATAAAAGTGGTTATTATATATCTTTGTGTTTATGATAAATGTTTATATACCATGCTATAATTGTATTAACCGAAACATTGATACATGTGTGTTATGTAAACAACAATGAGTCCCTAGTAAGCCTCTTGTATAACTAGCTTGTTGATTAATAGATGATCATAGTTTCATGATCATGAACATTGGATGTTATTAATAACAAGGTTATGTCATTATATGAATGATGTAATGGACACACCCAACTAAGCATAGCATAAGATCACGTCATTAAGTTATTTGCTATAAGCTTTCGATACATAGTTACCTAGTCCTTTCGACCATGAGATCATGTAAATCACTTATACCGGAAAGGTAATTTGATTACATCAAACGCCACTGCGTAAATGGGTGGTTATAAAGGTGGGATTAAGTATCCGGAAAGTATGAGTTGAGGCATATGGATCAACAGTGGGATTTGTCCATCCCGATGACGGATAGATATACTCTGGGCCCTCTCGGTGGAATGTCGTCTATATTAGCTTGCAAGCATATGAATGGTTCATAAGAGACCACATACCACGGTACGAGTAAAGAGTACTTGTCAGAGACGAGGTTGAACAAGGTATAGAGATACCGATGATCAAACCTCGGACAAGTAAAATATCGCGTGACAAAGGGAATCGGTATCGTATGTGAATGGTTCATTCGATCACTAAGTCATCGTTGAATATGTGGGAGCCATTATGGATCTCCAGATCCCGCTATTGGTTATTGGTCGGAGAGAGATCTCAACCATGTCTACATAGTTCGCGAACCGTAGGGTGACACACTTAAGGTTTGATGTTGTATTAGTAGATATTGAATATGGAATGGAGTTCAAAGTTTTGTTCGGAGTCTCGGATGTGATCCAGGACATCACGAGGAGTTCCGGAATGGTCCGGAGAATAAGATTCATATATAGGAAGTCATATTCCAAGTTTGGAAATGATCCGGTGCATTTATGGAAGGTTCTAGAAGGTTCTAGAAAAGTCCGGAAGAAATCACTATGGAAGGCAGAGTCCCGGAGGGACTCCACCTAGCATGGCCGGCCAGCCCTAGGGGGTGGAGTCCCAGGTGGACTCCACCTAAGGTGGCCGGCCACCCCCCCCCCCCCATGGAAAGGTGGGAGTCCCACCTCAAGTGGGAATCCCACCTTGGGTAGGTTTCCCTACACATGGAAGGTTTTGGGTTGGGGTCTTATTCGAAAACTTGTAGTCCAACACTTGGGGGTTCCACCTATATAATGAGGGGCAAGGGGAGGGGGCCGGCCACCACAAGCCCATAGCTTGGCCGCACTCCATAGTGGCCGGCCACCCCCTCTCCCAAACCCTAGCCGCCCCACCTCCTCCACCTCTCCCGCAACGCTTAGCGAAGCTCCGCCGGAGATCTCCATCGACACCGCCACCACGCCGTCGTGCTGCCGGGATTCAAGGAGGAGCTACTACTTCCGCTGCCCGCTGGAACGGGGAGAAGGACGTCGTCTTCATCAACACCGAACGTGTGACAGAGTATGGAGGTGCTGCCCGATTGTGGCACCGTCAAGACCTTCTACGCGCTTTTGAAAGCGGCAAGTGATCGTCTACCGCAGCAACGAGGGCCTCCTCTTGTAGGCTTTGGAAATCTTCAATGGTTAGTCTCGTTCATCCCCTCGTTGCTCCCGTCTTCTAGATTGCATCTTGGCTTGGATTGCGTTCTCGCGGTAGGAAATTTTTTGTTTTCTATGCTACGAATCCCTTCAGTGGTATCAGAGCCGTGTCTATGCATAGATGGTTGCACGAGTAGAACTCAATTGTTTTGTGGGCGTTGATGCTTTGTTGTCTTTAGTTTGAGTACTTTGCATCTTTGTGGCATAGTGGGATGGAGCGGCTCGGGCTAACTTTACATGACCGCGTTCATGAGATTTGCTCCACGCTCGACATGCAACTTGTATTGCATAAGTGGCTTTGCGGGTGTCTCGTCTCTCCTACTATAGTGAAGATTCAATTTACTCTTCTATTGACAACACTAGTATCACCGTTGTGGTTCATGTTCGTAGGTAGATTAGATCTTACTCGAAAACCCTAAACCACGTAAAATATGCAAACCAAATTAGAGACGTCTAACTTGTTTTGGCAGGGTTTGGTGATATGATATGGCCATAATGTGATGATGAATATGTATGAGATGATCATTATTGTATTGTGGCAACCGGCAGGAGCCTTATGGTTGTCTTTAAATTTCATGTTGAGTAGTATTTCAAAGAAGTTGTAATAGTTGCTACATGGGAGAACAATCATGAAGACGGCGCCATTGACCTTGACGCTACGCCAACGATGATGGAGATCATGCCCGTTGATGATGGAGATCATGTCCGTGCTTTGGAGATGAAGATCAAAGGCGCAAAGACAAAGGGGCCATATCATATCACATATGAACTGCATGTGATGTTAATCCTTTTATGCATCTTATTTTGCTTAGATCGCGACGGTAGCATTATAAGATGATCCCTCTCACTAAAATATCAAGATAATAAAGTGTTCATCCTTAGTAGCACCATTACTAATACTAGTTGAATGCCCGTGCGTTGCCACGATATTTTAGAGAATTTTTCTCATCACACATGTAACACAACATATGATGTTGCATTCGGGTTTTTGTCTCCTCCCAACACATCCCGTCTGAGCGTTCGTCAGCAAGTTCTTTGAATAGCAACATGACATACAAAATCGAATATACACAGAGATAAATATAAAACTCATATTCAATATGCATAGAAAAAAGAATGTACTTAGACGATATTATGTGTTCTTTACCGTCATGATTGGTATTTACACTTGAAAACAGAGGAAAATTATTGACTAAACTAAAAAAATATAATCATGAGCAAGAAATGGGGGAAAACATAATCATGAGGAATGGGATAACAAGTGTATTCACAAAAAAAAGCATATAACAAGTGCAATACTAATTTATCAAAGAATGATTATAATTCTTGTAGATAGAATTGAACCTAATTCTCAGAAAATTATCAATGTAATTTTAAATATGTCTATAACACTGTGGCAGTTAATTCTATAATTCATCGATCTCACACTAAAAATTGGCACATTACATGTACCACGTTACATGTAAAGTTTGCTAGAATGTCAGGTGCGATTCTTCCAGGTAGAAAACATACAATGATAAACAAATTGACCGTCACCACTACTTACCTTTCATATCATTCTTATGTTTCAATCCTAGGTAGGAGACATAATAAGATATTCATCCATTATGCCTAAAAAATATATCTAATTCTGAGTAATAAGCTTACGGGATATAGATGATCAACTTACCATAGATACTATCATTTTAACACAACACTTTATACTACCAGTACAACATATCTAGCATGTATGGTCACAGAGTTGAGCGCTCATTCTCCTTGGTTGGGCTCGTGAAGCGGCGCTTAACTGTTGCAAGATCGTCTTCTCTTCGTAGCGGATAGTAGCTGCAGAAAAGAACGATTTATGTTAGGAAAGACACCTAAACGTTCACCATATGGTGAGGGCTAAGAAGCGACCTCATGGCTTGGTGTAAGGGCATCACTTACCAGTGTTGATAGCGTTCAACATCCGCATATGCGATATTTCTGCCATGAAGTCAGCCATCATCAAAGCATGAAGTGTCTGTTTCATGGAGGGGGAATCCGGATTGTTGGGATGCCCAAGAGTCACAATGGAGGCCATGGTTTTAGCGTATTGTTTAGCCCTCGACCTACACGTGTTTAACGATGCTAAGAATGATATCATTCCGATACACTCACTTCCAACCATTGGCTGCATTACAAATAAAAAGTTGTAACAAAAATGTCAGTATGGTAACATGTAACAAATCTAGAGATTTTTTCTTGGACAACTAATATTGCCTGTTTGCACTACTCAGTCCACTACAAACAATGCATCAATTGTCTCTAATTTATTTGTGGCATACTTACGTGCATATGCTCGACGAAGAATATGTTTTTTCTAAATAGGAAAACACTATTTAGAATTCTGAGCTCCATTGTAGCTGACCTGATGAGAAGATAGCAGGGCAACATAAAAGTAATTAAGCTTGTAGGTCAGATGATTATCTATACCTATCTTTCAGACTGTTATTTTGAAATCATAACTATTGGCATATTAGCAACCTCTTCGTTTAGAGAATTTTTGGCAAAAGACTAAAAGCTGCCCCTGCCAAGCGTTTAGTAAAGCAATACCAATACCATCATCTTAAATGTTCCATGTGTATAATGTGCCACTATGATTAATTTACCCTGTAAGTTAATTTTTTTAGTGTAATTCTGACTACACACGGTGTTAAACAAGGAGAATGATAAACCTTCACGTTCTGCTGGCAGATTTTTTTAATCTACAGATTGTGATATTCTCGTATCTAGGGAATACAATAAGCATCCGTTTTTTCATCCATATTTTTTTTCCTTTAGTTGTTGTTGAAATAAGAAATGAAATTTGTACCAATAGAAAGTGAGGTACATGCTAGATGATGGCAATGATCTTGGAATACCTGATAGGACACCGGTTCCAGAAGGCCTTCAATATGAACTGCTTGGAGTTAATCCATGTAATCTGCAATTTACCACACACAAAAAATCTTGTATATTATAAAAAAACAATTTTGTTACTGTATCAACAAAGATATAACGCAAACATACCAAGGTCATTATAAAGCTTTTCACATACAAATTTGGCTTGATTCGCTCACATCTCTCGAATTTATAGTGGGCAAAATTGAATGTACAATGCACGATAGCTAATAATTGGTGATCGTGGAATTTATCGTGGTGCACGTGCAACGCACGACAACTATTAATTAGTGGAAGAACATTGCAAATCTTGACAGTTCAACCTCAATGAAGTATTTGGTCCATGTAATTTTGTTTTGCTTATTTTTGCCTTTTTATCCTTTACCTGTATTTCAGTCATGTTGACAATTTCTCTCTGATACGAAATCACAAGGGTTTTGAAATGTATCTGAGAAAAAAAATCCAAGACTGAAAGTTGCACATATTAAGGCATGTTCTACTTTAGCAAGAAAAAAGATCTCGTTGAAGATAGCATGGATCGCTACAGTAATTAGGACTTAGGAGATACAGTGAGATAAAAGATGCAAATGAAAGAAACATGAAACTGCCAGCAACATGAAAATCATTGACTAAACAACCAGCATGTATATTCACAATGGATGCAACTACAACAGTGCACCTCTGGACACCGACTGCCCAGATAGGACTTCAGCATAACTTCATTGAAGGACATGAAAATGTCTCGTCTAGGCAGGTTGTTATTCACATTCCAAAGCCTTCACCCCCTTAATGGACTTGATTTTTTGGATGAGACTCTCTCGCTCTTTTAATAGTAATGGTGATGTGTGTAAAAAAAAGGAGCTATACCTTGGTTAGATCTTCACATGAATACTGCAAACAAAGAATGGAAACATTTACCATTCAACACTACAGCGAAAAGAAAAGAATATGATGCAGGCTGAAACACTTGCAAACTATGCATTCTTGAGATGGTTTATAACAATTGACGTCGATGTAGAAGCCAACTGTTAAAAACAAAAACAACATTTGTATTCAAATTAACTTAATCCTTCGCCCTTTTAATTGAATTAAAAGAGACGGCGGGAGAATAAAAGAGGAGTTCACACTTCAAACCGAGTAAGTTGACCTCATGATCCAAAATTTCCATTCAACTTATTCAACTTTTCATTAAAGGGGTGAATTATCAAGGACTTCAGGAAGGGCGACGAAAGACGGGCATGTAGAATGATCAACCGTGTAACTAAAATTATGAGTAATCCATAGATAAAAAAACATTAGTTTCACAAGCTATAAGTTAAGTACTCCAATTGTGACCACTTCAGATCAGATTTCAGCATTAAATATGCTATGTTACAAATCATGGTAAAATATGAAATATGTTAAGAGGCAGCAACACATGATTAAACTGTAAGTAGAAGTTCATTCCATAGTTCATTGCACTCTCATCCTTTTGATGTTAATTTAATATATAAAAATTCTGCAATGAAGTAATGGAAACTTTTTAGACAAACCTACTTTGATCAGAGAGAAAATGAAGATGTGATGGTTCAGTAAACTATTTTCTCCCCTAACAAAACCAGTTACTCCACACAAACCGGTAGTAACTATATGGTACAATTTTGGTACTGGGTGATAATTGCATACATTTGCTGGCATCTACTCACTTCATTATATTATTAAGTAGAATTATTCGTCAAAATGATTCTATTATTAAATTTCTATGTGAGTACTCAATGTCAAGATGTACACCTTTGGTTCAAGAAAAATGTTGGACGATTGGGACTGAATTTTTTTTCTCCACAAATGCATGAGAGAAACCAGGCCGGGCAAGTGGCCTCGCTGCAGGAGCTGGTAGAATTGAAAGTGATCTGGTGGTATCTTCTTGATAAACCAAGGACACTGCATATCCATCTGGCTTTCCAGTATTAGTTCTACAACCTGAGTTCTCAGTAGAATTCTGTAACATCGACATGATATCACCACCATTCTTCTTTTCTTGCAGGGATTTGTGTTGATCTTTTGTATCAATTCAAACAACGATGCTGAGATTAAATTAGTTGAAGAACTTACCAATGATTCCTCGACTTCACGGAGCGGGCTGGCCGTGCCGTCATGGATAGATGACGAAGTTAGGGGAGAATAGGAGAAAGCAGCAACAACATGGTCGATTAGCACTGAGACCAGCCAGATCGGATCCTGCTGGCCACGATGACGATGTTCTCCACCGTGTTTAGCGGACAGGACGACGGGATCCCGACGGCTTTTCTGCTGGACGCGGCGATTCCTCGAAATAGGCTTTCTGCTGGACGCGGCGATTGACAGGGAGAGAGAGAGAGAAGCGCGTCTTGACAACGGCGTCAACGACTGCGTTCGATCTCGGGGAGCGGATGGTGGCGTGATGGCGGCGACGACCACGACGGGGAGAGAACTGCAGGGCAACGCGGGCTGCAGAAGACGAAGGCCGCGGAAGGCAGGTCGGAGGCCGTCATGAAATGGTAACCAGCACGAGCACCACGATCGCGGCAAACTCCACGATCTCTATCAGCAGTTGCCATAGTCGAGCTAACCGGCGGTTCGAGCTGACCATGGCAGAGGGGAGGCGGCGTGGATGGGCATGGGCCAGGAGACAAGGGGAATGGGGAAGGCGGCATCCGCGGCGCAGCGCGCGTGATGGTGGAGACAGCGGGATGGGGGACGGCCAGGAGCCGGGTGGCGCGTCGACGGCGCATCAAGGATCTCGGGGAGCGGATGGTAGCGTCGACGTGCGCGTTCGTTTCAGTCCCTGGTTGCGGGTGTACCATAGGACGTACCTACCAACCATATCACCACCTCTAGCCATTTAATATAGTAGAGACTTATCGTTTCGAAACATCTCGTGATGATCGGGTATGATAGATTCAACAAGTGTATACAACGGGTGCAAGCCAGTTTTGCACACGCGGATACTAAGGTTGCCTTGACGAGACTAGCATGTACAGACATGGTCTCGGAACACGTGATACCGAAAGGTAGAGCATGAATCATATGATTGATATGATGAACACTTTGAGTGTTCGCCATTGAAGTTACATCTCGTCTCGTGATGATCGGGCTTGGTGTAGTGGATTTGGTTCGTGTGATCACTAAGACAATGCGAGGGATATTGTTTTGAGTGGGAGTTCACCTAGATTTTTAATTTTGTTGAATTAAAATTTGAACTCAATTTGTCATAAACTTAGTCTAAACTATTGCAAATATATGTTGTAGATTATGGCGTCCCCAATCAATTTTAACCAGTTCCTAGAGAAAGAAAAACTTAAGAGCAACGGTAGCAACTTCACCGACTGGTTCCGTCATGTGAGGATTTTCCTCACTGGCGGAAATCTGCAATATGTGCTTGATGCACCGCTAGGTGACCCTCCTGCAGAAACTGAAACCGATGAAGTAAAGAATGTTTACGCGACTCGGAAAACTCGTTACTCTCAAGTTCAGTGTGCCATCCTATGCAGTCTGGAAGCCGATCTTCAAAAACGTTTTGAGCACCACGATCCTCATGAGTTGGTCAATGAGCTGAAAGCTATTTTTGAAATTCATGCGGCAGTGGAATGCTATGAAGCATCGAAACACTTCTTCAGTTGCATGATGGAAGAAGGCAGCTCCATTAGTGAGCACATGCTCGCCATGACCGGGCATGCGAAGAAACTCAGTGACTTGGGAATAGTGATTCCTAACAGACTGGGGATTAATCGTGTCCTTCAATCACTACCACCTAGTTACAAGAACTTTGTGATGAACTACAATATGCAGAACATGAACAAAGAGTTACCTGAACTCTTCGCCATGCTAAAATCTGCTGAGGTTGAGATAAAGAAAGAGCACCAAGTGTTGATGGTCAACAAGACCACCAGTTTCAAGAAACAGGGTAAGTCTAAAGGCAAATTCAAGAAGGGTGGCAAGAAAGCTGCCACGCCTCCTGCGAAACCTAAGACTGGCCCTAAGCCTGATGCTGAGTGCTATTACTGCAAGGAGAAGGGACACTGGAAGCGTAATAGCTCCAAGTATTTGGCGGATCTGAAGAGCGGCCTTGTCAAGAAGAAGAAAGAAGGTATATCTGATATACATGTTATAGATGTTTATCTTACTGGTTCTCGTACTAGTACCTGGGTATTTGATACTGGTTCGGTTGCTCATATTTGTAACTCGAAACAGGAACTAAAGAATAAACAAAGACTATTGAAGGATGAAGTGACGATGCGCGTTGGAAATAGATCCAAGGTCAATGTGATCGTTGTCGGCACACTTCCTCTACATCTACCTTCGGGATTAGTTTTAAACCTCAATAATTGTTATTTTGTACCCGCGTTGAGCATGAACATTATATCTAGATCTTGTTTAATGCAAGACGGTTATTCATTCAAGTCTGAGAATAATGGTTGTTCTATTTTTATGAATAATATCTTTTATGGTCGAGCACCTGAGAAGAATGGTTTATTTCTATTAGATCTCGATAGTAGTGATACACATATTCATAACGTTGATGCTAATCGAATTAAATTGAATGATAATTCTACTTATATGTGGCACTGTCGTCTTGGTCATATTGGAGTGAAACGCATGAAGAAATTCCATACTGATGGATTACTTGAATCACTTGACTTTGAGTCATGATACGCGTATAATTGACACGTTCGTTGGGAACCCCAAGAGGAAGGTGAGATGCGCACAGCAGTAAGTTTTCCCTCAGTAAGAAACCAAGGTTTAATCGAACCAGTAGGAGTCAAGAAGCACGTTGAAGGTTGATGGTGGCAGAATGTAATGCGGCGCAACACCAGGGATTTCGGCACCAACGTGGAACCTGCACAACACAACCAAAGTACTTTGCCCCAACGAAACAGTGAGGTTGTCAATCTCACCGGCTTGCTGTAACAAAGGATTAACCGTATTGTGTGGAAGATGATTGTTTGCAAGAAAACAGTAAAAACAAGTATTGCAGCAGATTTGTATTTCAAGTATAAAAGAATGGACCGGGGTCCACAGCTTCACTAGAGGTGTCTCTCCCATAAGATAAAAGCATGTTGGGTGAACAAATTACAGTCGGGCAATTGACAAATAGAGAGGGCATAACAATGCACATACATGTCATGATAAATATAGTGAGATTTAATTGGGCATTACGACAAAGTACATAGACCGCCATCCAAGCATGCATCTATGCCTAAAAAGTCCACCTTCAGAGTTATCGTCCGAACCCCTTCCAGTATTAAGTTGCAAAAGAAACGACAATTGAATTAAGTATGGTGCGTAATGTAATCAATAACTACATCCTCGGACATAGCATCAATGTTTTATCCCTAGTGGCAACAGCACATCCACAACCTTAGAACTTTCTGTCACTCGTCCCGCATTCAATGGAGGCATGAACCCACTATCGAGCATAAATACTCCCTCTTGGAGTTAAGAGCAAAAACTTGGCTAGAGCCTTACTAATAACGGAGAGCATGCAAGATCATAAACAACACATAGGTAATAACTTGATAATTAACATAACATAGTATTCTCTATCCATCGGATCCCGACAAACACAACATATAGAATTACAGATAGATGATCTTGATCATGTTAGGCAGCTCACAAGATCCAACAATGAAGCACAATGAGGAGAAGACAACCATCTAGCTACTGCTATGGACCCATAGTCCAGGGGTGAACTACTCACTCATCACTCCGGAGGCGACCATGGCGGTGAAGAGTCCTCCGGGAGATGAATCCCCTCTCCGGCAGGGTGCCGAAGGAGATCTCCAGAATCTCCCGAGATGGGATTGGCGGCGGTGGCGTCTCAGTAAGGTTTTCCGTATCGTGGCTCTCGGTACTGGGGGTTTCGCGACGGAGGCTTTAAGTAGGCGGAAGGGCAACGCGGGGGGCCACACGAGGGCCCCACACCACGAGCCGGCGCGGCCGGGGCTCTGGGCCGCGCCGCCCTAGTGTGGCGGCACCTCGTGGCCCCACTTCGACTCCTCTTCGGTCTTCCGGAAGCTTCGTGGCAAAATAGGACCCCGGGCGTTGATTTCATCCAATTCCGAGAATATTTCGTTACTAGGATTTCGAAACCAAAAACAGCGTAAAACAAAGAATCGGCTCTTCGGCATCTTGTTAATAGGTTAGTTCCAGAAAATGCACGAATATGACATAAAGTGTGCATATAACATGTAGATATCATCAATAATGTGGCATGGAACATAAGAAATTATCGATACGTCGGAGACGTATCGGCATCCCCAAGCTTAGTTCTCGCTCGTCCCGAGCGAGTAAAACGATAACAAAGATAATTTCTGAAGTGGCATGCCATCATAACCTTGATCATACTATTTGTAAACATATGTAATGAATGCAGCGATCAAAACAATGGTAATGACATGAGTAAACAAGTGAATCATAAAGCAAAGACTTTTCATGAATAGTACTTCAAGACAAGCATCAATAAGTCTTGCATAAGAGTTAACTCATAAAGCAATAAATCAAAGTAAAGGTATTGAAGCAACACAAAGGAAGATTAAGTTTCAGCGGTTGCTTTCAACTTATAACATGTGTATCTCATGGATAATTGTCAACATAGAGTAATATAACAAGTGCAATATGCAAGTATGTAGGAATCAATGCACAGTTCACACAAGTGTTTGCTTCTTGAGGTGGAGAGAGATAGGTGAACTCGACTCAACATAAAAGTAAAAAGAATGGTCCTTCAAAGAGGAAAGCATCGATTGCTATATTTGTGCTAGAGCTTTTATTTTGAAAACATGAAACAATTTTATCAACGGTAGTAATAAAGCATATGAGTTATGTAAATTATATCTTACAAGTTGCAAGCCTCATGCATAGTATAATAATAGTGCCCGCACCTTGACCTAATTAGCTTGGACTACCGGATCATCGCAATACACATGTTTTAACCAAGTGTCACAATGGGGTACCTCCATGCCGCCTGTACAAAGGTCTAAGGAGAAAGCTCGCATTTTGGATTTCTCGCTTTTGATTATTCTCAACTTAGACATCCATACCGGGACAACATGGACAACAGATAATGGACTCCTCTTTAATGCATAAGCATGTAGCAACAATTAGTATTCTCATATGAGATTGAGGATATATGTCCAAAACTGAAACTTCCACCATGATTCATGGCTTTAGTTAGCGGCCCAATGTTCTTCTCTAACAATATGCATGCTCTAACCATTAAAGTGGTAGATCTCCCTTACTTCAGACAAGACGGACATGCATAGCAACTCACATGATATTCAACAAAGAGTAGTTGATGGCGTCCCCAAAAAACATGGTTATCGCACAACAAGCAACTTAATAAGAGATAAAGTGCATAAGTACATATTCAATACCACAATAGTTTTTAAGCTATTTGTCCCATGAGCTATATATTGCAAAGGCGAATGATGGAATTTTAAAGGTAGCACTCAAGCAATTTACTTTGGAATGGCGGAGAAATACCATATAGTAGGTAGGTATGGTGGACACAAATGGCATAGTGGTTGGCTCAAGGATTTTGAATGCATGAGAAGTATTCCCTCTCGATACAAGGTTTAGGCTAGCAAGGTTATTTGAAACAAACACAAGGATGAACGGTGCAGCAAAACTCACATAAAAGACATATTGTAAACATTATAAGACTCTACACCGTCTTCCTTATTGTTCAAAACTCAATACTAGATATTATCTAGACTCTAGAGAAACCAAATATGCAAACCAAATTAGCAAGCTCTAGGTGTTTCTTCATTAATGGGTGCAAAGTATATGATGCAAGAGCTTAAGCATGAGCACAACAATTGCCAAGTATCAAATTATCCAAGACATTTTAGAATTACTACATGTAGCATTTTCCAATTCCAACCATATAACAATTTAACGAAGAAGAAACTTCGCCATCAATACTATGAGTAAAGCCTAAGGACATACTTGTCCATATGCTACAGCGGAGCGTGTCTCTCTCCCATACAATGAATGCTAGGATCCATTTTATTCAAACAAAACAAAAACAAAAACAAACCGACACTCCAAGCAAAGCACATAAGATGTGACGGAATAAAAATATAGTTTCGTGGGAGGAACCCGATAATGTTGTCGATGAAGAAGGGGATGCCTTGGGCATCCCCAAGCTTAGACGCTTGAGTCTTCTTAGAATATGCAGGGGTGAACCACCGGGGCATCCCCAAGCTTAGAGCTTTCACTCTCCTTGATCATATTGCATCATACTCCTCTCTTGATCCTTGAAAACTTCCTCCACACCAAACTCGAAACAACTCATTAGAGGGTTAGTGCACAATAAAAATTAACATGTTCAGAGGTAACACAATCATTCTTAACACTTCTGGACATTGCATAAAGCTACTGGACATTAATGGATCAAAGAAATTCATCCAACATAGCAAAAGAGGCAATGCGAAATAAAAGGCAGAATCTGTCAAAATAGAACAGTCCGTAAAGATGGATTTTATTAAGACACCAGACTTGCTCAAATGAAAATCCCCAAATTGAATGAAAGTTGCGTACATATCTGAGGATCACTCACGTAAATTGGCATAATTTTCTGAGTTACCTACACAGAATTAGACCCAGATTCGTGACAGCAAAGAAATCTATTTCTGCGCAGTAATCCAAATCTAGTATTTACTTTACTATCAAAGACTTTACTTGGCACAACAAAACACAAAACTAAGATAAGGAGAGGTTGCTACAGTAGTAAACAACTTCCAAGACTCAAATATAAAACAAAAATACTGTAGTAAAAACATGGGTTGTCTCCCATAAGCGCTTTTCTTTAACGCCTTTCGACTAGGCGCAGAAAGTGTGTATCAAGTGTTATCAAGAGATGATGAATCTTCAGTGGGGTTTGGAGTTTTCTCAACCATGCATAGTATATTGGATACATAAGTTTCAGCGGCTCCCTTTTCATTAGTCTTGGGCTTGCTACTCTCGTCAAACAAATTTTCAGGAACAAGCCAAGCATAGTTATTTTCTAGCGCTTCATTCATCGCTAGGAGCTTACATGGTATCGGCGCTTTGATCTCCCCACCATCATTAATATTATTAGTGTACCTTACTCTCTCCATGTCCATATTTTCAAGAATACTAACAAAATTGGTATAAGAACCAAGCATCTTATATTTAGTAAAGACCTTTCTAGCCTCTCTAGCTATACCACCAAATTCTCTAAGAAGGGTTTCTAAAACAAAATCTTTCTTTTCCCCTTCTTCCATATCACCGAGTGTAAGAAACATGTGTTGGATTATTGGATTGAGATTAACAAATTTAGTTTCCAACATGTGAACTAAAGCAGCAGCAGCAATTTCATAAGTAGGAGCAAGTTCTACCAAGTGTTTATCTTCAAAATCTTCAACAGTACTAACATGATTGAAAAATTCTTCTATATTGTTTCTCCCAACTATAGACCCACGTCCTACCGGTATGTCTTTTACGGTAAAATTAAAAGGAAACATGATGAAATAAGTAAAGCAAATGCAAGTAACTAATTTTTTTGTGTTTTTGATATAGCGTGCAAGACAGTAAATAAAGTAAAGCTAGCAACTAATTTTTTTGTGTTTTGATATAATGCAGCAAACGAAGTAGTAAATAAAATAAAGCAAGACAAAAACAAAGTAAAGAGATTGGGAAGTGGAGACTCCCCTTGCAGCGTGTCTTGATCTCCCCGGCAACGGCGCCGTGAAAACGAGTCTTGATGCGCGTATAATTGACACGTTCGTTGGGAACCCCAAGAGGAAGGTGCGATGCGCACAGCGAGTAAGTTTTCCCTCGCAAGAAACCAAGGTTTAATCGAACCAAGTAGGAGTCAAGAAGCACGTTGAAGGTTGATGGTGGCGGAATGTAATGCGGCGCAACACCAGGGATTCCGGCACCAACGTGGAACCTGCACAACACAACCAAAGTACTTTGCTCCCAACGAAACAGCTGAGGTTGTCAATCTCACCGGCTTGCTGTAACAAAGGATTAACCGTATTGTGTGGAAGATGATTGTTTGCAAGAAAACAGTAAAAACAAGTATTGCAAGCAGATTTGTATTTCAGTATAAAAGAATGGACCGGGGTCCACAGTTCACTAGAGGTGTCTCTCCCATAAGATAAAAGCATGTTGGGTGAACAAATTACAGTCGGGCAATTGACAAATAGAGAGGGCATAACAATGCACATACATATCATGATAAATATAGTGAGATTTAATTGGGCATTACGACAAAGTACATAGACCGCCATCCAGACATGCATCTATGCCTAAAAAGTCCACCTTCAGAGTTATCGTCCGAACCCCTTCCAGTATTAAGTTGCAAAACAACAGACAATTGCATTAAGTATGGTGCGTAATGTAATCAATAACTACATCCTCGGACATAGCATCAATGTTTTATCCCTAGTGGCAACAAGCACATCCACAACCTTAGAACTTTCTCGTCACTCGTCCCGCATTCAATGGAGGCATGAACCCACTATCGAGCATAAATACTCCCTCTTGGAGTTAAGAGCAAAAACTTGGCCGAGCCTCTACTAATAACGGAGAGCATGCAAGATCATAAACAACACATAGGTAATAACTTGATAATTAACATAACATAGTATTCTCTATCCATCGGATCCCGACAAACACAACATATAGAATTACAGATAGATGATCTTGATCATGTTAGGCAGCTCACAAGATCCAACAATGAAGCACAATGAGGAGAAGACAACCATCTAGCTACTGCTATGGACCCATAGTCCAGGGGTGAACTACTCAGTCATCACTCCGGAGGCGACCATGGCGGTGAAGAGTCCTCCGGGAGATGAATCCCCTCTCCGGCAGGGTGCCGGAGGAGATCTCCGAATCCCCGAGATGGGATTGGCGGCGGCGGCGTCTCAGTAAGGTTTTCCGTATCGTGGCTCTCGGTACTGGGGGTTTCGCAACGGAGGCTTTAAGTAGGCGAAAGGGCAACGCGGGGGGCCACACGAGGGCCCCACACCACAGGCCGGCACGGCCAGGGCCTGGGCCGCACCGCCCTAGTGTGGGTGCGCCTCGTGGCCCCACTTCGACTCCTCTTCGGTCTTCTGGAAGCTTCGTGGCAAAATAGGACCCTGGGCGTTGATTTCGTCCAATTCCGAGAATATTTCGTTACTAGGATTTCGAAACCAAAAACAGCGTAAAACAAAGAATCGGCTCTTCGGCATCTTGTTAATAGGTTAGTTCCAGAAAATGCACGAATATGACATAAAGTGTGCATATAACATGTAGATATCATCAATAATGTGGCATGGAACATAAGAAATTATCGATACGTCGGAGACGTATCAAGTCACTTGATAGATGCGAAGCATGTCTAATGGAAAAAATGACTAAGACTCCATTCTCTGGTATTATGGAGCGAGCTACATACTTATTGGAAATCATACATACCGTTGTGTGCGGACCAGTGAGTGTAGCCTCGCGCGGTGGTTATCGTTATGTTCTAACCTTCACAGATGATCTGAGTAGATATGGGTATATCTATTTCATGAAACATAAATCCAAAACTTTCGAGAAGTTTAAGGAATTCCAAAGTGAAGTAGAAAATTAACGTAACAAGAAGATTAAATTTCTACGATCTGATCGCGGAGGTGAATATCTGAGTTATGAGTTTAGCATGAATTTAAAGAAATGCGGAAGACTTTCACAATTGACACCGCCGGGAACACCACAACAAAACGGTGTGTCCGAACGTCGTAATCGAACTCTCTTAGATATGGTTCGTTCTATGATGTCTCTTACTGATTTGCCGCTATCATTTTGGAGTTATGCATTAGAGACAGCTGCATTCACTTTAAATAGGACACCATCTAAATCCGTTGAAACGACACCGTATGAATTATGGTTTAATAAGAAACCTAAGTTGTCGTTCCTTAAAGTTTGGGGTTGCGAAGCCTATGTAAAAAAGTTACAACCGCACAAGATAGAACCCAAAGCGGAGAAATGCGTCTTCATAGGATACCCTAAGGAAACTGTAGGGTACACTTTCTATCACAGATCCGAAGGAAAAATCTTTGTTGCTAAGAACGGAACCTTTCTTGAGAAAGAATTTCTCACTAAAGAAGTGACTGGAAGAAAAGTAGAACTCGACGAGATTACTGAATCTTCTCTCGTTGATCAGAGTAGCGCAGTACCGGAAGTTGTTCATGTGCCGCCTGCACCGGAAACAGAGGAAGCTAATGATAATGATCATGAAACTTCGAATGAGATAGCTACTGAACCTCGCAGATCGACAAGGGAACGTGCCACTCCTGATTGGTATGATCCTTGTCTAAATGTCATGATTGTGGACAACAATGATGAAGACCCTGCGACGTATGAAGAAGCGATGATGAGCCCAGATTCCAAAAAATGGCAAGAAGCCATGAAATCCGAAATGGGATCCATGTATGATAACAAAGTATGGACTTTGGTAGACTTACCTGATAGCCGCAAGACTGTTGAGAATAAATGGATCTTCAAAAGAAAAATAGATGCTGATGGTAATATTACTGTCTATAAAGCTCGACTTATCGCAAAGGGTTTCCGACAAATTCAAGGTGTTGACTACGATGAGACTTTCTCACCAGTAGCGAAGCTAAAATCTGTGAGGATTTTGTTAGCAATAGCTGCATTTTTCGATTATGAGATTTGGCAGATGGATGTCAAAACGGCGTTCCTTAATGGAGACATTGAGGAAGAGTTGTATATGGTACAACCCAAAGGTTTTTTCGATCCTAAAAATGCTGACAAGGTGTGCAAACTTCAGCGTTCAATTTATGGACTGAAGCAAGCATCCAGAAATTGGAACCGACGCTTCGATAAGGTGATCAAAGACTTCGGGTTTATACAGTGTCATTGAGAGGCATGTATTTACAAGAAAGTGAGTGGGAGCTCTGTAGCGTTCCTGATATTATATGTAGATGACATATTATTGATTGGAAATGATATAGAACTATTAAGCATTGTAAAAGGTTATTTGAATAATAGTTTTTCAATGAAAGACCTTGGTGAAGCATCGTACATATTAGGCATCAAGATTTATAGAGATAGATCAAGACGCCTAATAGGGCTTTCACGCAGTACGTACTCGGACAAGATTCTAAAGAAGTTTAGAATGGACGAAAGTAAGAAAGGATTCTTACCTATGTTACCAGGTAAGGTCTTGAGTAAGACTCAAGGTCCAGCTACGGCACAAGAAAGAGAAAGGATGAATCAGATCCCCTATGCCTCGGCAGTAGGCTCTATCATGTATGCCATGCTATGTACTAGACCGGATATAGCACATGCAGTTAGTTTGACTAGCAGATATCAAAGTGATCCAGGAATGGAACATCGGATAGCGGTCAAGAATATCCCGAAGTACTTGAAAAGAACTAAGGATATGTTTCTTTGTGATGGAGGTGACCAAGAGCTCGTTGTAACCAGCTACACCGATGCAAGTTGGAACACCGATCCCGATGACTCTAAGTCTCGCTCCGGGTACGTGTTTATATTGAATGATGCTGCAGAGAAGCTGGTCAAGCTCGAAGCGAGTGCACGGTGGCGAAGTCTTCAACGGAATCGGAGTACATAGCGGCTTCAGCAGGCTTCATCGTAAACGGTATGGATGAAGAGGTTCATTGTAGAGCTCGGTGTGGTTCCTAGTGCATTGGACCCACTAGTCATCTATTGTGACAACATGGGTGCCATCGCCAATGCACAAGAACCAAGGTCACACAAGAGGCTCGAAGCATATCAAGCTGCGTTATCATTCGATTCGCGAGTACATCGAAGATGGCGAAGTAAAGATTTGCAAAGTACACACTGATCTGAATGTAGCAGATCCGTTGACTAAAGCTCTCCCTAGGGCAAAGCATGACCAACACCAGAATGCCATGGGTGTTAGGTACCTTACAATGTAATCTAGATTATTGACTCTAGTGCAAGTGGGAGATCTGTTGGAGATATGCCCAAGAGGCAATAATAAAAGTGGTTATTATATATCTTTGTGTTTATGATAAATGTTTATATACCATGCTATAATTGTATTAATCGAAACATTGATACATGTGTGTTATGTAAACAACAATGAGTCCCTAGTAAGCCTCTTGTATAATTAGCTTGTTGATTAATAGATGATCATAGTTTCATGATCATGAACATTGGATGTTATTAATAACAAGGTTATGTCATTATATGAATGATGTAATGGACACACACAATTAAGCGTAGCATAAGATCACGTCATTAAGTTATTTGCTATAAGCTTTCGATACATAGTTACCTAGTCCTTTCGACCATGAGATCATGTAAATCACTTATACCGGAAGTGTACTTTGATTACATCAAACGCCACTGCGTAAATGGGTGGTTATAAAGGTGGTATTAAGTATCCGGAAAGTACGAGTTGAGGCATATGGATCAACAGTGGGATTTGTCCATCCCGATGATGGATAGATATACTCTGGGCCCTCTCGGTGGAATGTCGTCTATATTAGCTTGCAAGCATATGAATGGTTCATAAGATACCACATACCACAGTACGAGTAAAGAGTACTTGTCCGGAGACGAGGTTGAACAAGGTATAGAGATACCGATGATCAAACCTCAGATTGGTAAAATATCGCGTGACAAAGGGAATCGGTATCGTATGTGAATGGTTCATTCGATCACTAAGTCATCGTTGAATATGTGGGAGCCATTATGGATCTCCAGATCCCGCTATTGGTTATTGGTCGGAGAGAGATCTCAACCATGTCTACATAGTTCGCAAACCGTAGGGTGACACACTTAAAGTTTGATGTCGTATTAGTAGATATTGAATATGGAATGGAGTTCAAAGTTTTGTTCGGAGTCTCGGATGTGATCCAGGACATCACGAGGAGTTCCGGAATGGTCCGGAGAATAAGATTCATATATAGGAAGTCATATTCCAAGTTTGGAAATGAACCGGTGCATTTATGGAAGGTTCTAGAAGGTTCTAGAAAAGTCCGTAAGAAATCACTATGGAAGGCAGAGTCCCGGAGGGACTCCACCTAGCATGGCCGGCCAGTGATACGTCCCAAACGTATCTATAATTTCTTATGTTCCATGCTACTTTTATGATGATACTTACATGTTTTATACACACTTTACATCGTTTTGATGCATTTTCCGGCACTAACCTATTGACGAGATGCCGAAGAGCCAGTTGCTGTTTTCTGCTGTTTTTGGTTTCAGAAATCCTAGTAAGGAAATATTCTCGGAATTGGACGAAATCAACGCCCAGGGTCCTATTTTTGCACGAAGCTTCCAGAAGACCGGAGAGGAAACGAAGTGGTGCCACGAGGTGTGATACGTCTCCGACGTATCGATAATTTCTTATGTTCCATGCCACATTATTGATGATATCTACATGTTTTATGCACACTTTATGTCATATTCGTGCATTTTCTGGAACTAACCTATTAACAAGATGCCGAAGAGCCAGTTGATGTTTTCTGCTGTTTTTGGTTTCAGTAAATCCTAGTAACGAAATATTCTCGGAATTGGACGAAATCAACGCCCGTGGTCCTATTTTGCCACGAAGCTTCCGAAGACCGAAGAGGAGTCGAAGTGGGGCCACGAGGCGCCGCCACACTAGGGCGGCGCGGCCCGGCCCCGGCCGCGCCGGCCCGTGGTGTGGGGCCCTCGTGTGTCCCCCGCGTTGCCCTTCCGCCTACTTAAAGCCTCCGTCGCGAAACCCCCGCATCGAGAGCCACGATACGGAAAACCTTCCGCAGACGCCGCCGCCGCCAATCCCATCTCGGGGGATTCTGGAGATCTCCTCCGGCACCCTGCCGGAGAGGGGATTCATCTCCCGGAGGACTCTTCACCACCATGGTCGCCTCCGGAGTGATGAGTGAGTAGTTCACCCCTGGACTATGGGTCCATAGCAGTAGCTAGATGGTTGTCTTCTCCTCATTGTGCTTCATTGTTGGATCTTGTGAGCTGCCTAACATGATCAAGATCATCTATCCGTAATTCTATATGTTGTGTTTGTCGGGATCCGATGGATAGAGAATACTATGTTATGTTAATTATCAAGTTATTACCTATGTGTTGTTTATGATCTTGCATGCTCTCCGTTATTAGTAGAGGCTCGGCCAAGTTTTTGCTCTTAACTCCAAGAGGGAGTATTTATGCTCGATAGTGGGTTCATGCCTCCATTGAATCTGGGACAAGTGATGAAAGTTCTAAGGTTGTGGATGTGCTGTTGCCACTAGGGATAAAACATTGATGCTATGTCCGAGGATGTAGTTATTGATTACATTATGCACCATACTTAATGCAATTGTCTCGTTGTTTTGCAACTTAATACCGGAGGGGTTCGGATGATAACCTCGAAGGTGGACTTTTTAGGCATAGATGCATGCCGGATGGCGGTCTATGTACTTTGTCGTAATGCCCAATTAAATCTCACTATATTTATCATGACATGTATGTGCATTGTTATGCCCTCTCTATTTGTCAATTGCCCGACCGTAATTTGTTCACCCAACATGCTTTTATCTTATGGGAGAGACACCTCTAGTGAACTGTGGACCCCGGTCCATTCTTTTATACTGAAATACAAATCTGCTGCAATACTTGTTCTTACTGTTTTCTTGCAAAAAATCATCTTCCACACAATACGGTTAATCCTTTGTTACAGCAAGCCCGGTGAGATTGACAACCTCACTGTTTCGTTGGGGCAAAGTACTTTGGTTGTGTTGTGCAGGTTCCACGTTGGCGCCGGAATCTCTGGTGTTGCGCCGCACTACATCCCGCCGCCATCAACCTTCAACGTGCTTCTTGACTTCTACTGGTTCGATTAAACCTTGGTTTCTTACTGAGGGAAAACTTACTGCTGTGCGCATCGCACCTTCCTCTTGGGGTTCCCAACGAACGTGTCAATTATACGCGCATCAAGATCGTTTTCCGGCGCCGTTGCCGGGAGATCAAGACACGCCGCAAGGGGAGTCTCCACTTCCCAATCTCTTTACTTTGTTTTTGTCTTGCTTTATTTTATTTACTACTTTGTTTGCTGCATTATATCAAAACACAAAAAAATTAGTTGCTAGCTTTACTTTATTTACTATCTTGTTTGCTATATCAAAAATACAAAAAAAATTTAGTTACTTGCATTTATTTTATCTAGTTTGTTTTATTTACTACTACTAAAATGGCCACCCCTGAAAATACTAAGTTGTGTGACTTCACAATCACAAATAATAATGATTTCCTATGCACACCTATTGCTCCACCTGCTACTACAGCAGAATTCTTTGAAATTAAACCTCGCTTTATCGAATCTTGTTATGCGAGAGCAATTTTCTCGGTGTTAGTTCCGATGATGCCGCTGCCCATCTCAATAATTTTGTTGAATTGTGTGAAATGCAAAAGTATAAGGATGTAGATGGTGATATTATTAAATTAAAATTGTTTCCTTTCTCATTAAGAGGAAGAGCTAAAGATTGGTTGCTATCTCCGCCTAAGAATAGTATTGATTCCTCGGACTAAATGCAAGGATGCTTTTATTGGTAGATATTATCCCCCTGCTAAAATTATATCTTTGAGAAGTAGCATAATGAATTTTAAACAATTGGATAATGAACATGTTGCTCAAGCTTGGGAAAGAATGAAATCTTTGGTTAAAAATTGCCCAACCCATGGACCGACTACTTGGATGATCATCCAAACCTTCTATGCAGGACTAAATTTTTCTTCACGGAATTTATTGGATTCAGCTGCTGGAGGTACCTTTATGTCCATCACCTTGGGGCGGCTACAAAGCTCCTTGATAATATGATGGTTAATTACTTCCGAATGGCACACGGAAAGAGCTCCACAAGGTAAGAAGGTAAATTCCGTTGAAGAATCCTCTTCCTTGAATGATAAGATTGATGCTATTATGTCTATGCTTGTGAATGATAGGACTAATGTTGATCCTAATAATGTTCCGTTAGCTTCATTGGTTGCCCAAGAAGAACATGTTGATGTAAACTTCATTAAAAATAATAATTTCAACAACAATGCTTATCTAACAATTCTAGTAATAACTATAGGCCATATCCTTATAATAATGGTAACGGTTATGCTAATTCTTATGGGAATTCTTACAACAATAATAGGAACACACCCCTGGACTTGAATCTATGCTTAAAGAATTTATTAGTACACAAACCGCCTTTAACAAATCTGTTGAGGAAAAGCTCAATAAAATTGATATTCTCGCTTCTAAGGTTGATAGTCTTGCCTCCGATGTTGATCTTTTGAAATCGAAAGTTATGCCTAATAGGGATATTGAAAATAAAATTGTTACTACAGCAAATGCCATCCAAGTTAGAATTAATGAGAATATAAGATTAATGGCTGAACTGCGTGCTAGGTGGGATAGTACTGTAATTGTCCCAGCTAAAT
>NC_061511.1:92418031-92431838 GCF_022539505.1 Lolium rigidum | reverse complement strand
GGCTCTACAGTGTTGACAAGGCCGCTGCCCGCCGGTGGGTTTTGGCAGTCAACAAGTTCATGGTGATAGTGAATGTGCCAAATGAAATAAATGGGATAAGTGTACTATGAAATTATAATATTATGATATGAGTAGACAATCAACCCGTAAATAGTCAAGACTACTATTGGTATATTTCATCTGACTTCATTAGTTATGTTACCTTTTACGACAAGCCATGCATGGTCAGCGCAACAATAATGGTCTAGAGAACGGATCAATGCAATATGCTTTATTGTTCCTTGTTATCCCCAAGTCATACCGGATCAACTCTAAGGTCTACCGTGTCACTCGGAGGTCGCGAAATCTCTAGTAAACAAGATCGTCCATGTGGAGTTCTCTCGGTCATGTTGTCACGGCCTTTAAATTAAACAACGAGCATTATGAATAACAAGCAATCAAAGCACTCATAATAATAATGGTACAAATTTTGGCACATTATAATAGAGTATGCAATGGAAATGAAAATGAAATAATATTTTTGTTTTATCTTTGTGAATCGAAGCACAAGGAAAGTGGAAATGGAAAAATGAAAGTTAGGGATGTTAAACCGTAGATGGAGATGGGGGTTGGTGAACAAAGTAGATGGGTAGGAATAGGGATGCTCTATAGACCGTACGAGAGCGGTAAGGCTGCAACCGATAGTGTGTGGATGGAGATGAGACTGAGAATATATGGCGTTCACCAAATTAAAACTTCATAGAGAAGTGAGACTAATTGGGAGAAAGAAGATGTGTCTTTTGAGTTAACCAGGAGAAACAATGAAAAAGAGTGAGAGGAGAGATCGAATGCACATAGTAGGGGAAAGGTGTCAACGACATGGACTAAAGCGGACACATGGACGCGATGTTATTGGAGAAATACGAGGAAACAAACAACCATCCAACCTGCAATAAAAGAAAATAATATTAGTAAATATGGTTGGTCAGTTGTCCGGTCTCAAACTATATGGAGGGTTGCTACATGCACGGTACACAATCATTTCTAAGCAAGGCCACAATCGCAATGACGCTACCAAGGCGAGCCGAGCGTCGGAACGGCACACGCTCGCAAGGCCGATGGCACAATGAGACTTTGCTAACCCTTCTAGTCGCAAGAGCCAAGGCACAGGCACCAGAGCAGTACACGCTCGCACCACCACAACCGATCCCGCCCGTGGCCGACCAGATCCTTACCTGAAGATCTCCGTGTTGCGCCATTAAACGATCCTTTCTCTCCTCCTCTAATGCTCGCAATCGGAAGGTAGCCCATCACACATGCTCATCGGTGAGTCGATGATGGCAACAATGTTGACTACGCTGTGAGTGTTCCAATTATTTTCACCTTTTAATTTTCCCCAGATGTTAGTGAGAATCCTTAATCTATCAATCGATTCATTGTTAGATTTCATTGATCGAATTTAGGAAACAATAGATATTAGATTTTTTTTTTGGTTCGGTTGAGACATTGTAGTTGATAGCGACCATCATGATTTGGGTATGTGTTGAATTTCACAAAATAAATCTATAAGTTGCTATAATTTGTTTTCTAACATAATCGAAACCTTTTCACTCCTATGAGTTTATATAGGTTGATTGATGTTGTAGTAAACTTTTGTGCCTTGCGTGTTGTGTAAGATTTTTGTATCACTCCACATACCCCATTTGAAAATCGTAGTTCCCTTGGTGTTCATGTTTAGGTTGTTGCTCAGTTGGAACGAAGAGAACAAAGAAAAAGAAGATTCGACATCAAGATCGGGGTGTGGCTTCAACGATCCTTTCTAACCTCCTCGGGCTCTCGCATTTGGTAGGAAGCCATACAACCATGTTTGTTGGTGGGTCGACAGGGTGAGTGTTCCAATTATTTCGCACTTCTGATTTGGGAATACTTAACCTATTGATTCATTGGCTTTTACCATTGATTGAATTTATGCAACAATTTGCATTACTTTGTAGGTTCATTTGGTTTGATTGAGACTTGGTAGTGGGTAGCGACCATTTCGTGATTGTGTTTGCGTTGACTTTCATGCAGCTAAACAGTAAGTTTCTATGTTTGTTTTGTGTGATATAATTAAAGGTTCCCGCTACTAAAAGCAAAATTTAGTTTCATTGATGTTGTTGTAAACTTTCATGCCTTGCTTGCTGTTTTATATTCATTTGAAAATCTTGGCTCTGCTAGTGACCATGTTTTAGTTTTTTCTCATTTAGAAGAAAGAGAATGAAGAAACAGAATGTTGACTTCTCTTGGCTAAGAAATGATTTATTAAAAATTAGGATAAGCTTATTTCTCCTTTTTATCGCACGTCTTTCCTTAGTACCATAACTGAAAGGACACAAATGTCGCCTAGAGTGGGGGGGGGGGGGCTGAAGGAGGTTTAAAAGTTTTACGAGATGGGTTTAACAAATGTGGAATAAAACTAGCGTTTACTTTGTCAAGCCCAAAACCTATATACTATGGTTCACCTATGTGCACCAACAACTTATGCTAAGCAATACAAGAAACTATGTGATAGCAAGATATATAACTTCAAGCACGATGGCTATCACAAGGTAAAGTGCATAAGTAAAGAGCTCGGGTATAAAGATAACCGAGGCACGCGGGAGACGAAGATTTATCCTGAAGTTCACACTCTTGCGAGTGCTAATCTCCGTTGGAGAGGTGCGGTGGCTTAGTGCTCCCGAACGCCACAAGAGGCCTCACCTTGAGGTGTGGTTGCTCGATGCACACCAACGCCACAAAGGCCTCACCCCAAGATGCGGTACTCATACCACACACCGAACGCCACGAAGGCGCCTCACCTAATTCTCCGGTGACCCTCGCCACAAAGGCCTAGGTCACGGTTCCACTAAGGGATTTCCTTCGAGGCGAAAACCGGGCCTTACACAAAGCTTGGGGCACGCATCCACAACTTAATTGGAGGCTCCCAACAAATCGCCACAAAGGCCTAGAATCCGTCTAGGGTTCCAAGAACACAAGAGTAACAACCTTCTTGCTTTCACCACCACGAATCACCGTGGAGAACTCAAACCTATGCACCAAATGCAATGGCAAGAACACCACAAAGATGCTCAAGTCCTTCTCTCTCAAATTCCAACAAAGCTACAAAAGCTATTGGGGAAATAAGAGAGGAAGAACAAAGAGGAGAACACAAAATTCTCCAAGATCTAGATCCCAAAGATTCACTCACAAAGAGATTATATGGTTTGGTCAAAGTGTGGATCTAGATCTCCTCTCTCTTTTCCCTCAAAAGGGGGCAAGAATCATGGAGTGATAGAGAGATAGAGCAAGCTTCTCAAGATCAACAATGGAGGAGAGAGAGAGTGTGTGAGCAGCCACAGCCCAAGGAGGAAGAAGGGGGGTATTTATACCCCCAAGAAAATCGAGCCGTTGCAGGAAATTTGGGGGCGGATAATCCGGTCTAAGTAGGGGCCGGATTATCCCCCCACCCCCCCCCCCGGAAAATCCAGTTACTGGAAAATGAAGGGATTCGTAGCATAAAAAACAAAAAATTTCCTACCGCGAGAACGCAATCCAAGCCAGGATGCAATCTAGAAGACGGGAGCAACGAGGGGATGAAAGAGACTAACCCTTGAAGATTTCCAAAGCCTACAAGAGGAGGCTCTCGTTGCTGCGGTAGACGATCACTTGCCGCTTTCAAAAGTGCGTAGAAGATCTTGACGGTGCCACAATCGGGCAGCACCTCCGTACTCGGTCACACGTTCGGTGTTGATGAAGACGACGTCCTTCTCCCCGTTACAGCGGGCAGCGGAAGTAGTAGCTCCTCCTTGAATCCCGACAGCACGACGGCGTGGTGGCGGTGTCGATGGAGATCTCCGGCGGAGCTTCGCTAAGCGTTGCGGGAGAGGTGGAGGAGGTGGGGCGGCTAGGGTTTGGGAGAGGGGGTGGCCGACCACTATGGGGTGCGGCCAAGCTATGGGCTTGTGGTGGCCGGCCCCCTCCCCTTGCCCCTCATTATATAGGTGGAACCCCCAAGTGTTGGACTACAAGTCTTCGAATAAGACCCCAACCCAAAACCTTCCATGTGTAGGGAAACCTACCCAAGGTGGGATTCCCACTTGAGGTGGGATTCCCACTTGAGGTGGGACTCCCACCTTTCCATGAGGGGGGTGGCCGGCCACCTTAGGTGGAGTCCACCTGGAACTCCACCCCCTAGGGCTGACTGATGCGTGTAGTTGACACGTCCGTTGGGAACCCCAAGAGGAAGGTGTGATGCGCACAGCAGCAAGTTTCCCTCAGTAAGAAACCAAGGTTTATCGAACCAGTAGGAGTCAAGAAGCACGTTGAAGGTTGTTGGTGGCGGAGTGTAGTGCGGCGCAACACCAGGGATTCCGGCGCCAACGCGGAACCTGCACAACACAATCACAGTACTTTGCCCCAACATAACAGTGAGGTTGTCAATCTCACCGGCTTGCTGTAAACAAAGGATTAAACGTATTGTGATGATGATTGTTTGCGAAGAACGATGAAAGAACAATTGCGGTAGATTGTATTTCAGATGTAAAGAATAGGACCGGGGTCCACGAGATCACTAGTGGTGTCTCTCCCATAAGATAAGCGAGATGTTGGGTGAACAAATTACGGTTGGGCAATTGACAAATAAAGAAGGCATAACAATGCACATACATATATCATGATGAGTACTATGAGATCTAATCGGGGCATTACGACAAAGTACATAGACCGCTATCCGGCATGCATCTATGCCTAAAAAGTCCACTTTCAGGTTATCATCCGAACCCCCTCCGGTATTAAGTTGCAAACAACGAGACAATTGCATTAAGTATGGTGCGTAATGTAATCAACACAAATATCCTTAGACAAAGCATCGATGTTTTATCCCTAGTGGCAACGGCACATCCACAACCTTAGAACTTTACATCCATTGTCCCGGATTTAATGGAGGCATGAACCCACTATCGAGCATAAATACTCCCTCTTGGAGTCACAAGTATCAACTTGGCCAGAGCCTCTACTAGCAACGGAGAGCATGCAAGAACATAAATAACATATATGATAGATTGATAATCAACTTGACATAGTATTCAATATTCATCGGATCCCAACAAACACAACATGAAGAATTACAAATAGATGATCTTGATCATGATAGGCAGCTCACAATATCTAACATGATAGCACAATGAGGAGAAGACAACCATCTAGCTACTGCTATGGACCCATAGTCCGGGGGTGGACTACTCACACATCGATCCGGAGGCGATCATGGCGATGAAGAGACCTCCGGGAGATGACTCCCCTCTCGCGGCGAGGTGCCGGAGGCGATCTCTCGAATCCCCAGAGATGGGATTGGCGGCGGCGGCGTCTCTGTAAGGTTTTCCGTATCGTGGCTCTCGGTACTGGGGGTTTCGCGACGAAAACTTTAAGTAGGCGGAAGGGCAGGTCAAGGGGCGTCACAGGGGCCCCACACAACAGGCCGGTGCGGCCAGGGCTTGGGCCGCGCCGCCCTAGTGTGGCGCCACCTCGTGGCCCCACTTCGTTTCCTCTCCGGTCTTCTGGAAGCTTCGTGCAAAAATAGGTCCCTGGGCGTTGATTTCGTCCAATTCCGAGAATATTTCCTTACTAGGATTTCTGAAACCAAAAACAACAGAAAACAACAACTGGCTCTTCGGCATCTCGTCAATAGGTTAGTGCTGGAAAATGCATCAAAACGATGTAAAGTGTGTATAAAACATGTAAGTATCATCATAAAAGTAGCATGGAACATAAGAAATTATAGATACGTTTGGGACGTATCAAGCATCCCCAAGCTTAGTTCCTACTCGCCCTCGAGTAGGTAAACGATAACAAATATAATTTCTGAAGTGACATGCTATCATAATCTTGATCATACTATTGTAAAGAATATTAGATGAATGCAGCGATTCGAAGCAATGATGAAGATAATGAGTAAACAAATGAATCATATAGCAAAGACTTTTCATGAATAATACTATCAAGACAAGCAGCAACAAGACTTGCATAAGAGTTACTCATAAAGCAATAAATTCAAAGTAAAGGCATTGAAGCAACACAAAGGAAGATATAAGTTTCAGCGGCTGCTTTCAACTTCAACATATATATCTCATGGATAATTGTCAACACAAAGCAATATAACAAGTGCAATAGGTAAACATGTAAGAATCAATGCACACAGTTGATACAAGTGTTTGCTTGCGGGATAGAAAGAATAGGCAAACTGACTCAACAATAAAGTAGAAGATAGGCCCTTCGCAGAGGAAGCATTGATTACTATATTTGTGCTAGAGCTTTTCATTTTGAAAACAAGAAACAATTTTGTCAACGGTAGTAATAAAGCATATGTGTTATGTATAAGACATCTTATAAGTTGCAAGCCTCATGCATAGTATACCAATAGTGCTCGCACCTTGTCCTAATTAGCTTGGATTAACACGGATTATCATTGCATAGCATATGTTTCAACTAAGTGTCACAAAGGGGTACCTCTATGCCGCCTGTACAAAGGTCTAAGGAGAAAGTTCGCATTGGATTTCTCGCTTTTGATTTTTCTCAACTTAGACATCCATACCGGGACAACATAGATAACAGATAATGGACTCCTCTTTAATGCATAAGCATTCAACAACGATTAATATTCCCATAAGAGATTGAGGATTAGTTGTCCACACTGAAACTTCCACCATGAATCATGGCTTTAGTTAGCGGCCCAATGTTCTTCTCTAACAGTATGCATACTCAAACCACTTGATCATGAAAATCGCCCTTACTTCAGACAAGACGAACATGCATAGCAACTCACATGATATTCAACAAAGGTAAAAGAGTTGATGGCGTCCCCGAAACATGGTTACCGCTCAACAGGCAACTTATTAAGAAATAAGACACATAAGTACATATTCTTCACCACAATAGTTTTTAAGGCTATTTGTCCCATGAGCTATATATTGCAAAGACAAAGAATAGCATTTTTAAAGGTAGCACTCAAGTAATTTACTTTGGAATGGCGGAGAAATACCATGTGGTAGGTAGGTATGGTGGACACAAATGGCATAGTATTTGGCTCAAGGATTTGGATGCATGAGAAGAATTCCTCTCAACACAAGGCTAGGCTAGCAAGGTTGTTTGAAGCAAACTCAAGTATAAAAGGTGCAGCAAAGCTCACATATGAACATATTGTAACTAATATAAGACTTTATATTGTCTCCTTGTTGTTCAAACACCTCAACCAGAAAATATCTAGACTCTAGAGATCAATCATGCAAACCAAATTTTAACAAGCTCTATGTAGTTATTCATTAATGGGTACAAGGTACATGATGCAAGAGCTTAAACATGATCTATATGAGCACGATAATTTCCAAGTATCACATTATTCAAGACATTAAACCATTTACCACATGCGGTATTTTCCGTTTCCAACCATATAACAATGAATGAAATAGTCCAATTTTCGCAATGAACATTAAAGATAAAGCTAAGAATACTTGTGTTCATACGAAACAACGGAGCGTGTCTCTCTCCCAAACAAATAATGCTAGGATCCGATTTATTCAAACAAAAACAAAAGACGCTCCAAGTAAAGCACATAAGATGTGACGGAATAAAAATATAGTTTCACTAGAGGAACCTGATAAGTTGTCGATGAAGAAGGGATGCCTTGGGCATCCCCAAGCTTAGATGCTTGAGTCTTCTTAAAATATGCAGGGATGAACCACGGGGGCATCCCCAAGCTTAGACTTTTCACTCTTCTTGATCATATTGTATCATCCTCCTCTCTTGACCCTTGAAAACTTCCTCCACACCAAACTCGAAACAAACTCATTAGAGGGTCAGTGCATAATTCATATATTCAAAGGTGACATAATCATTCTTAACACTTCTGGACATTGCACAAAGCTACTGAAAGTTAATGGAACAAAGAAATCCATCAAACATAGCAAAACAGGCAATGCGAAATAAAAGACAGAATCTGTCAAAACAGAACAGTTCGTAAAGATGAATTTTACAGAGGCACCAGACTTGCTCAGATGAAAATTCCCAAACTTAATGAAAGTTGCGTACATATCTGAGGATCACGCACGTAAATTGGTAGATTTTTTAAAATTTTCTACAGAGACTACTGCTCAAATTCGTGACAGCAAGAAATCTGTTCCTGCGCAGCAATCCAAATCTAGTATTGGCTTTACTATCAAAGACTTTACTTGGCACAACAATGCAATAAAATAAAGATAAGGAGAGGTTGCTACAGTAGTAACAACTTCCAAGAATCAAATATAAAATAAAGGTGTAGAAGTAAAATAATGGGTTGTCTCCCATAAGCGCTTTTCTTTAACGCCTTTCAGCTAGGCGCAGAAAGTGTATATCAAGTATTATCAAGAGACGAAGCATCAACATTGGTGTTGGGAGTTTTTCTCAACCTATGCATTTTATTTTATCTATGTGAGAGTTTCAGAGGCTCCTTTTCATTATTCTTGGGCTTGCTATCTTCGTCAAAGAAATTTTCGAGCAAGCCAACCATAGTTATTTTCTGGAGCGTGATTCATTCGTAGGAACTCAAGGGGTGTTGTTGTCTTAATCTCCGCACCATCATTAATATTATTGGTGTGCCTTACTCTCTCTATGTCCATTTTTTCAAGGATAGTAGCAGGGTTGGTATATGAGCCAAGCATCTTGTATTTAATAAAGATTTTTCTAGCCTCTTTTGCTACACCACCTAATTCTTTAAGAAGGTTTTCTAAAACAAAATCTTTCTTTTCCCCTTCTTCCATATCCTTTGGGTGTGTGAAACATGTGTTAGGATTGTAGGATTGAGATTAACAAATTTAGTTTCCAACATGTGTGCTAAAGAAGCAACAGCAATTTCATAAGTAGGAGCAAGTTCTTCCCAAGTGTCTATCTTGAAAATCTTGAGCGGTACTAACATGGGTGAAAAATCTTATATATTGTCTCTCCCAGTTATAGACCCTCGTCCTGCCGGTATGTCTTTCGGAGTGAACTTAGGAGGAAACATGATGAAAGAACTTAAACTGAAGGTAAATAAAGTAAATGCAAGTAACTAATTTTTGTGTTTTGATATAGAGAACAAGACGGTGAATAAAGTAAGACTGGCCACTAATTTTTGTGTTTTTGATTTATGAAGCAAACAAGCGGTAAATAAAGTAAAGCAAGACAAAAACAAGGTAAAGAGATTGGATGTGGGAGGCTCCCCTTTGCAGTGTCTTGATCTCCCCGGCAACGCGCCAGGAAAAAAATGCTTGATGAGCGCGTGAGACACACGTCCGTTGGGAACCCCAGAGGAAGGTGTGTTGTGTGCATTAGCAAGTTTTCCCTCGGAAAGAAAGCAAGGTTTATCGAACCCGGTAGGATCCAGGAAGCATGTTGAAGGTTGATGGCGGCGGGTGTAGTGCGGCGCAACACCAGAATTCCGGCGCCAGCGTGGAACCTGCACAACACAACCAAAGTACTTTGCTCTAGCATGCTGGGTGAGGTTGTCAATCTCACCGGCTTATTTCGTAACAAAGGATTAGACGTATATGTGTGGAAGATGATGGTTGTTTGCGAAAAGCGGTAAAGAACAGATTACAGTGGATTGTATTTGAGATGTAAAGGAATGGACCAGGGTCCCCAGGTTCACTAGTGGTGTCTCTCCCATAAGATAAAAGCATGTTGGGTGAACAAATTACGGTTGGGCAATTGACAAATAATTAAGGCATAACAATGCTCATACATATGTCATGGTGAGTACTATGAGATTTAATCGGGGCATTACGACAAAGTACGTAGACTTCTATCCGGCGTGCATCTGTGCCTAAAAGGAAAGTCAGCTTTCGGAGTTGTCATCGAACCCCTTCGTTATTGGGTTGTAAACAATGAGGCAATTTCGTTAGGTATGGTGCGTAATGTAATCAACACAAATATCCTTAGACAAAGCATCGATGTTTTGTCCTAGTGGCAGCAGCACATCCACAACCTTGGAACTTTTGTCACTATCCCGGGATTTAATGGAGGCATGGACCCGCTGTCGAGCATTAAATACCCTCTTGGAGTCACAAGTATCAGCTTGGCAGGCCTCTACTAGCAACGGAGAGCATGTGAGGACATAAATAACATGTATGATAGATTGATAATCAACTTGACATAGTGTTGAATATTCATCGGATCCCAACAAACACAACGTGTAGGATTACTGATAGATGATCTTGGTCTTGATAGGCAGCTCCTGAAAGATCTAACATGATAGCTCAATGAGGAGAAGACAACCGTCTGGCTTCTTGCTATGGGCCCATAGTCCAGGGGTGGACTACTCACACATCGGTCCGGAGCGATCATGCCGTGGCGATGAAGAACCTCGGGGGATGGTTCCCCTCTCCCGGCAGGTGCGGAGGGCGATCTCTGAATCCCCCGAGATGGGATTGGCGGCGGCGGCGTCTCTGGAAGGTTTTCCGTATCGTGGCTCTCGATGCTTGGGGTTTCGACGAAGGCTTTAAGTAGGCGTAAGGGGAGGTCAAGGGGCGTCACGAGGGCCCCACTGCATGAGCCCATGAGCAGATCCCAGTGCCCAGTACTGGTGTCTCATAAATGTACCGTTTCATCCCCAGGTCTTCTGAGCCACATTAAGAAATAGGATCTTTGGCGTCCAATTGTTAATTAAATATTCACTCTTCAATTGCATTAAAAAGCGGCGAAGAAAAACTTGATAAATGACTCTTATTTGAAATCTCGTCAATAGAGTTAATGCAGGAAAATGCTATAATAATATTATATAATATGTATAAAACATGTGAAATATCATCATAAAGTAGCATAGGAACTTACAAATTATAGTCTGGTTAGAGGGCAGTATCGATTACATCATTTTATTTAGTTAGTACTTTGCTATGTACACTACTATAGAAAAGAATGTTGTACAACAAATCATCACACACCCGGTAGAGGTGGGCAAGTGCATTTGTTACCAGCTCCACCGGTGCTCCAACAGTAAACGCCCAGGCAGCCAACATAATGGGCCGGCCCCTGCTGTAGGAGATGAAGAGTCACTCCAGTCATGTCACCATAGAATTACTATCTGGTGTATTTATCGAAGTAAATACTATTCTTCCCATAAGGAGCGTGTCAAGTTAAGCCTAATCCGAAAGGATGTTTGTGAAGCTCTATCCTTTTTATCTTAACGACGGAGAAGCCATGCTAATAAATTTATATCAATGGTGCCACGCCATTGGAAAACACGTGTTCACATGATGGCGCAAAGCCTGAATAGGAAGTCAAGGATCATGGAAACATCCTAAAGGTAGAATTAAATCTCGCGGCTCTCAAGTGGAAGATGTGTGTCTCCACGGCCTCCACCGGTCGACAAGGAAGGTGAGTGCCATGGCGCCATGTTAAGCCCCCGAGCCTGGCGGAGTATATGAGGCGGAGAAGGTGATCTTTCGATGAACTCCTGATGTACCTCTGCGTCATACGCCATATCCCAGCGTGCCATGATGTAGTCTTCAAGGGTGATCGTTCTATCTCTCGTCATATAGAAGCATTGATGTACTGTCATGCTCTTGATCTGAGCCACACTGCATCCTACATGTTTTACACAAAATACCCATAAAATAACCGCTTGGAGGCATTTCTAACAAGTAAACCTTTTACCACATGAGAACAATATCCAAATAAGCCATCACACATACATCACATACATACATATATGTATTTAGGGATAAAAAACCATGATATGAGCCATTTCCCTAACAAATATGAGTTATTCCATCATGAAATATAGGTGCCTTCCATCTCTAAATAATAGTGCTTATGTGGCTAATGTAAGGATACATACGTATCTAATTCCTACATACACATTCATGAAATTTGATGATCTAGGGTTCCTCCACAAATCCTGGATGCCATATCAAGGTTCACACTACATACATTCAACGCGTAAATAACCGTTTCCTTACCTTACATAACCATTTTCAAATCTAGTTCCCATGTCTAAGGTTGTTTAAATCCTAGCAAGAGATCTGCTGAAATTAGTGGATAGATGAGGATTCAAGGGGATACATGAGGAATGGATAGAGGCAGTTGGCCGGTCAGATCTGTGAATCGTGGCGATTTGAGGTGGGAAGAGAGGAGGAGGAGGAACCTTGATCGCATGTCTTGAGAAAAGAAATTGGTGGGTGGCCTTGGCATCTATAAGTGGATGTGGTAGCCCGTGGCCATCGGCGCCACATGGAAACCACCAAAGCCGAAACTAAGTCCCAGGTGGCTTTGTCTTCTGATATGTTTTGAGCAGTACTGAAGTATGTGTGGGCGTAGATGGGAGCGATGCCGCGCATCCTGCCACGTCCCGGATCGGTGCACCGAGGCTCGGTGTGAGCGCCATATTTGGCTAGGAGAGTGAGCGCACAGCTGGCATACAGGCGCCACTCAGACGTAATATAGCATTACATGGGAGATTGCCACACAAAGAAAAGGGTTAGATGGGTTGAAATAGTTTGCTGGGAGGAATTGATGTGCTATAGTTGCAACAAGAGGTTGTTTTTATTATGCATCATCAGCGAGCAATCAGCCGATAAGCTCACGTTGAAGGAAGCGACAGGCACGGGCGGCCCGGCCCGTCGCCGTGATTGTCATGGAGCAATAGGCATCTCATTCTTCTCCATCATGAAATGATTTTCTCTTGATTGTAAGAAAAAGATGATGGGAGACAAGAGGCGGTTGCGGTGAGAAAGGAAAGTGGGCGAGCGTCGAGGGAGAAGAAAGAATAGGCTCTACTCTGCAAAAGATGAAGGTGGCGTGTACGCAACAATCCGCTATGCATGATACGGGCGTGTCAAGCGACACGGAGTAAACCACAGAGGCGTTTTGTGTGCCAGTTGTAACCTCGAACGCCCCATCTGAGAGAATTTATAAGCCTTTCAGTTTTCCCCTCGAGATAACTTAGAGTGGCAAGTGCAATATACTCAGTTTTGCCTCAAAAGTAGCTGGGTCAGAGAAGTCAACAAGTAAACAACGCAAACTAATTAAAGTCGTTTCATGCGTAAAAAAAAAAATTAAAAAAAAACATGGTAGCACTCTCAGAGTCTTCTCATGACTGCCACCTAAGGAAACCTTAACAATTATAGATAAATCCGTTTACCATAATTGCCACTTCTCTACAGATCATAATGATTGTGAAGATGCATCATTCTCCACTCAAACCCCTTTGCAAGGCATCTTCCCAAAACATGGTTGTCCTAAATAGGAGGCTATAGTTGTCACACTCCTTAATATATTGGAGTACTGAAATAATTTGATGCTTAGCTAATATGAATTATATTAGTACAAAGCACATTTTCATTTACAGCAATTCTTTTGTTTCCCAGATACTGACAGTCTTATTTACTATTCACGTGCCCTTGATTTCATAGTACCTAGGTTTGCCCTCAAGTGCTATCTGAAATATCACAAGCCCAAACTTATCCCGATTGATTGAGCCGTTTGTCACGGATCATTTCCATAACCCGTTGATCCAACGATCTAGCAGGCGGTGTACCTCTACGTCTCTTCGTAGCCTTCCTCTCTCCTCTTAGTGCTTCACACCTCTCTCATGTCCACCCCTCTCTCTCTCTCCCCCATCGGGTGAGACGATTGCCACCCTCTATTTATGTGCAATAGCAGTTTGTCCACGTAACCACATTCCTCTATTTATGCATTATTACCGATATAAAATATTTTTACTAAAAAGTGGTATAATTTTAGTTGCAAACAGAAACCTTCACCTGTTGCGGATTTGGGTCTTTAGCATTCCCTTTTCTTTTGAGGA
>NC_061511.1:92368715-92417931 GCF_022539505.1 Lolium rigidum | reverse complement strand
AACTGAACCTCTCGACGCCTAACTTGTCATCTGCAGGAATTCAAAATAACTCTCGTAATCATTTACTGTTTATGTTATTACTTTCGTACTTTATTTTACTAGATCGTATTAAACCATACTCATTATTCATCCTTTTACCGTTTTATTACTTGTAGTCAGTTTACTCAAGACTTGTGATACCTTAGGGCTTATTATACATCTTTTTTCCTAAAAAAGTAAATACACGTGGCACCTTGGGTGCGACAGAAACACTTATAAAACAATTATCTTTCGGCTCTTTGTTGGGATTGCTATAAAATCGGAATTAATACTTCCACCGAAACGTGCTTAAACGATTTTGTGCTCTTGGAGGTCATCATGGAGCAAACTACGAGTCTTCACGAAGCAACAATCATCAAGTGAAGTATTCCATCTTGAATGAAGCATGAGGCGTCATCATCAAGGTCAAGCAGGATGCAAAAGGAAAAGGTATGGCCTTTCTAAGTTTTCCTTTCACCGGTCTCAAGGTGGTTGTTGGCAGTCTGGGTTATAGGATAGATAGCCGCACTATCAAGAGATGTTTTCATTTGGGTAACTTGATAACATCATCTTAGGTTGCTCAACCCTTTGCATACTCTGCATCCCCTTATTCTTTCTGCTTCTTGGTGTTTCTTCGTGTGAGGTTCTTGATCTTGTTGCTAGCTCTTCAATGAACCCAAGTTCATCGAAAACGGATTTGTATGCATATTCCTTATATGTTTCCGAGTTTGGAGGTTTTACTAGTTCTTCTTTTAGGGAGGTTTCATACCGCTCCTTATTTCGTATTTTACCCCTTTCTCTTTCTTGGGGTTATAGAATCTATTAGATAGAGCTTGTTGCTCTTAGCTTTTAAAAAATCTCAAGTTTGCTAAAATCGGAGCCCGGGCCCAAAAGCTATCATAGTTTTCGTTAGCTTCAACGGAACTAGCGTCCATACGACGCATTTGGGCTCACCACCGAAATAAATCGACAACCGCCAAAATTTATATGCCAAAGCACTATACACTAAGGCATTCTAGCTCAGGATTTTCGGTTTGCCGGACATTCACTCATGGAAACCGGTGAACCGGAATTTTCGCCAATCTTGAATGGTATGCTCGTTTTGGCCCAAACAGTCAATTTTCTTTTCCTATAAAGGGGTTTCTTCCCCATTGTTTAGCTAGGTTTCTTGAGCATGTTTTTGACCACAATTGAACCCTTTAAGCTTGCTTTCTCTCCTTCCCTCCTATGAGTATTGCATCTTTTTGAGAACTTTGAAAGAGGTGATCTAGATCTACGACCTCCACCAATCCATTCCTTCTCTAAGTTAGGGGATCTCTTGGGATCTTAATCTTGGATTCATTGTTTGACCTCTACCATTGTTCTTCCTCTCTAGTTTCTCAATAGGATTTGTTTTGCTGGGATTTGCGGGAAAATGATTTGAGCACTTTTGTTGGTTTTTTGCATTGCATTATGGCATAGTATTGAGCTCTCCATTATGATTTGTTCGAGTGGGACTATGAGCTTGTTATTCTTGGAGGGTGACCTCCTAGTTGGATTGGCAGTTGGTGCTCCGATGACCTCTTCATGGAAGATTGTGAAGAGGCATGGGCTTCTCCTACGTGGAGCTTGCCATCTCCGGAGTGGAGAAAAATATAGCCATAAGGAAATGAAACTTTGTTGCCTACCAAAAACCCACCGGCGAGTAGCGACGGGCAACACCGTAGAGCCGGGAGGCTCCCAAGACTGCGGTGGATCCTGGTCCCTCGGGCAACGGCCCGCAATGCTCCGGCACACGTCCTGGCGTTTGCGAGGGCGTGCCACCTGACCTATACCTGGTCAGGAAGGTGATGGATTGCTTCGACTAGTTTCCTGCATGGCAAACACGTAAACATTAAATACGAGTCTCGATCGGCTCTTAGGTTGCCCTGTGGATCGGCTCAAAGAGCCGATTGCCCCATGGTTCATGTTAGATTTATAATGACATGGGGATCATGCTATATCGATATCAAGCTAAACTAATCTACGATAGTTTGGGGTTTTCACCGCATAATCGGAACATCCTACGCGTAGTTGAGCCTAGCAGATACGTAAGATAATGGAAAACCAGCCCTAAAGAGGCCTAAAAACCAACATGAAGTTGATCCCCGGAACAATCCCTCTAGGGTTTAATAAACCACACCTTACGCACTACCGGATCGTTCAACCCGTTTATAAGGCCTAACCATGCGGATATCAAACCAATCCTTGAAGAACAAAGAACAACTATAACGGATTAGATCAACTAAATAAAGAACAAGCAAGATGCTGCCCTTACACCTAAGATAGGTGTAAGGGCAGCTAGATATCGTGGGGTAGCGTAGCTAAGCAAGTATATCATGAAAGCATCGACGTCAGCCCCAAATCATCTACGATAAGGGTGTTGCTCGCCATCAAAAGGGCTTCAGCACGAGCAATACCAACAACGAATAAACGGATACTGCCTAGATCGCAAGATGCGATCTAGGCAGCATGTTGCTTACCCGGGAGAAACCCTCGAAACAAGGGGTGGCGATGCGCCTAGATTGATTTGTTGTGAACGTGATCGTCCTCCTTTCTCAATAACCCTAGATACATATTTATAGTCCGTAGACTTTCTAACTTGGGAATAAACCCAGCCGTGTACGAGCTAAACTCTATCTCTTAATTCTAACCGACACGTAACCTACTATAATTTACAGATACACGGGCAATCTAGCCCAAACTTCTTGTACAAGGCCGATTCAGGAATATCTTCCGTGCATATCCTCTGAGCCCATTTAATCACGGCCCATCTCCAGACTTGGTTAAATTCTGGTGATAACACATGCCCCCCTGGTTTTGGCAATGATAATTTCAAAAACACTCTGTTTTTTTGCTTCGTAGGGTCACGTCATGGCAGAGCAGAACCGTCACAGTATCCTTTCATCATGATGCCTTGCCTTCTCAACTTCTCTGCACGATTTGACAGATTTGGCACCATGTCCTCGGAAACCGCCACAGCATTAAATCTCCACTATATCCCCTTTTATTTAACCGCGTCGAGCAACTCGCTTCTTCATCCCCCTGCTCAGTACTAGCCATTGAAAAGCTCTCCTCTACCATGGACTCATCCTCCTCCTCTGCTTCATCGGCTCTCTCCTTCCAATCTTCTTCCTCGAGTGAGCCGATGCCAGAGTACAACCAGATGGAGGCGTATAATAGGCACGCTCCCGAGCAGTGGGATGAGCAGGAGTGGGACTTCGACTTCGTGCCAGATGACCCACCCGAGGCCCTCGTCGGGTCAGATGGTGATTTGCTCCTGACCGATGGGGAGGACGACCTCCGGTTCCTCATCGACGGGGAACTGGAGGCGGAGAGTGAGGATGACCTCTTCTCCTGGGGTAACTTCACCTCCTCCGACGAAGAGGAAGAAGAGGAGGACGAGGAGGAGGACGCCTCCTCCAACGAAGAGGAGGAAGAGGAGGACAACACCTCCTCCGACGAGCCGCCGGCGAAGCGCTTCCGCGGCTGGGCCTGGTCAGATGACGATGAAGATGACGATGATGAGGAGGAAGAAGCCCCTGTTGAGGGCTACGGAAGCAGCGACGAGGAGCTCGCCAGCAGCAGCACCGACGGCGGCTACAACGGCGACGACGAGGACAGCGACGGCCCTTAGAGTAGGGACTACTAGCATAGGACTAGTAGTAGCAATCTGTTCTCCTTTTGTTCCTCCTTTCCTGAGCAATCGGCTCCTCTTTGTAAGAAATCCCCTTTTAAATCAATGAAGAAGGATTCCATGCTTAATTCTTCCGATTATCAAAATAAATCATTGCTCAAAAAGCCGATGGCAATACATCGGTCTTTACCCAAAACGCCAACAAGACCAGCCCCAAAATCGAATGCAAAATTGAATGGTGACCTGATACTTTCTTATGACAGTTGTTCCTCTATAGTCGATGGCTCCGCATCGGCTTTTCAGCTCTAAAGTCGATGTCAGTGCATCAGCTATGCTTTTGTTTAGATTTTTTTACTGGCCGATTTAAAATCGGCCCCCGTATTTCACCGTCCATCATCCCACATACTCGGGAAATATTTTTACTGGCCGATTTAAAATCGGCCCCCGTATTTCACCGTCCATCATCCCACATACTCCGGAAATATTTTTTGTGATGCTGACCATTGACAGCAACTGGGAACTTCGCACCACTCAGCTCCTCGAGCATGTATGCATTGCCCTTTAGGACTTGGTCGACTCTGTACGGCCCGTGCCAATTTGGAGACCATTTACCATACGCCTTGTCCTTAGTCCCCAACGACAATACAGCCTTCCCATACCGGATCACCAACGTGGAACTCCTTTGGCTTCACCTTCTTATTATATGCACGAGCCACCTTGGCCTTGTTCTCCTTAATTTTCTCAAGTGACCAAAGCCTAAGTTCCGTCAGATCCTCAACGCTATCACTCATCAGGGCTGCATATTCTTCCGTTGTTAAGTCATTCTGAAACGTGACACGTCTCGACCCAGCCGTGATCTCCCAGGGTAACACGGCTTCTTGTCCATAGACCAGATGGTATGGCGAAGTTTTTATTGCTCCATGACATGACATGCGATAAGCCCACAGAGCTTCTGACAATACCTCGTGCCATCGTCTAGGGTGCTCATCAACTTTCCTCTTGATCAGCTTAATAAGGCTCTGGTTGGACGCTTCAGCTTGCCCATTTGCCTGAGCATAGTATGGAGACGATCGGATCAGCTTAATTCCCATGTCGTCGCAGAACTTTCTGAACTCTTTAGAAATGAAGACCGAACCTCCATCGGTCGTGATAGTCTGGGGAATCCCGAATCTATGAATGACATGTTCTTTCACAAAGTTGATAACATCTTCTGATTTTACTGACTTCATAGGGACGGCTTCCACCCATTTAGTAAAATAATCTGTGATGGCCAAAATCCACTCGTGGCCTTTGCTCGATGCAGGATGGATTTTGCCGATCATATCCATGCCCCAACCTCGAAATGGCCAAGGCTTGATGATGGGGTTCATTGCTGACGTGGGTACCATCTGAATTTTCCCAAACTTCTGGCATGCTTGACACCCTTTATAGTAATTGAAACAGTCCTCCAGCATGGTGGGCCAATAAAACCCCGATCGCCTGATCAACCATTTCATCTTATGAGCCGACTGATGAGTTCCACAGGCGCCTTCGTGTACCTCGTGTAAGAGCCGATTTGACTCGGCTGGCCCCAAACATCTGAGAAGTAACCCTTCCAAAGTCTTGTAGAACATGTCATCTCCAATAAGGACATACTTCATGGCTTTGTACCTTATCCGTTTAGGTGCCCCCCGAGCCGAATCTTTCAAGTAATTGAAGATATCGGCTCTCCAATCATCCGGTTCCATGAACTGTACCTGGACATCAGCTCAATCTACCATATCCTTGTAACCTGACGCCATCTGTGCGAGATCGTTCACCTCAATATTCTGCGACCTCGGGACCCAGTTGAAGTTTATGTACCGGAATTGTGCCATCAGCTCACGACATTGCATCCATAATGGGAAGAGCGACTCGCTCTCACACTTATATTCGTCCGTGAGCTGGGAAATCACCAACTTGGAGTCTCCAAAAAGTTCCACTTCTTCCGCCCCGGCTTCAATAAGCAACTCCATCCCCTTACGTACTGCTTCATACTCAGCGACATTGTTGGTGCAAGGGGTAGACAGCCTGATGGAGAAGGAGTAGGTTGCCCCCCGGGGCGACACGAGTAGAATGCCGATGCCGCAGCCATCATCGCAAACCGATCCATCGAAAAACATGGCCCATGCACGTACGGACGGTCTGCTATATCGGTGTTGATTCGTTCGGCGATCGGATCAGCCAACGCCTGTCCTTTGATCGCTTTCGCAGGTTGATACCGGAGATCCAATTCCGATAATGCAAACATCCACTTACCGAGTCTGCCTTTTAACACGAGGAGCCGATAGCATATGTTTGATGACGTTCGATTTGCGGATGATGACGATTTCTGCCGTCGGAAAGATGTGACGAAGCTTGGTGCGGGTAAAAAATAGGCAGAGGCACAACTTCTCGATCTCAGGGTACCTAGTCTCTGCATCCAACATCCTTCTGCTGAGGTAGAAAGCGACCCTTTCTACACCATCATAGATTTGCACTACCACTTAGGCGATGGAAGTGTCAGCTACTGACAGGTAAATATAGAATGGTCTGTCTTGCTGAGGCGGAACCAACACGGGCGGCTTCGTTAGATATTCCTTAATCTCATCAAACGCTCGCTGTTGCTCTGCCCCCCAGTGAAACTCCTCATCAGGTTTGATTTTTACCAATCCCATGAACGGCTCAATTCGTCCTGACAGATTAGAGATGAACCTTCTGACGAAGTTGATCTTGCCGATGAGACTTTGGAGCTCCTTTTTTGTGGTAGGTGGCTTCATTGTTCGTACTGCCTCTTGACTTCTCAGGCCGATCTCAATTCCACGTTCATGAACTAGGAAGCCCAGGAATTGACCGGCCGTTACACCAAAGGCACACTTCTTTGGATTCATTCTTAGTCCGAACTTTCTAGTTCGGTCCAGGATGCGTCGCAAATCCTCCAGGTGTCCCTCCACTGAAACAGACTTGACCACCACGTCATCAATGTAGATCTCCACCAACTTGTCGATCAGATCATGAAAGATGTAATTCATGGCTCGTTGGTACGTTGCCCCGGCATTTTCAGCCCAAATGCCATGACCACATACTCGAACAAGCCCACCGAACTTGGTACTCTGAAGGCAGTCTTGTGTATATCTTCTGGAGCCATGAAAATCTGGTTGTAACCGGCATTGCCATCCATGAAGCTTAAAACCTTATGACCAGCTGCTGCATTGATCAACGTCTCGGCTACCGGCATAGGGTACTCATCCTTCGGAGTGGCTCTGTTGAGATCGCGAAAGTCTATGGCGACACGCCATCGGCCGTCCTTCTTCTCTACAGGTACGATGCTAGATATCCACTCAGCATACCTGCATGGCCTCGATGAACCCGGCGCTCAACATCTTCTCAATCTCCTTCTTGACTTCTTCGAGAATTTCGGCCTTCATCCGCCGTGCTCGCTGCCGGAACGGCCGAAATCCTTTCTTAAGAGGGAGCCGATGCTCAATGATGCTCCTGTCCAACCCGGGCATCTCTCGTATAATCCCGAGCAAAACAATCTGGGTATTCTTTCAACAAAGCTATCATCAGGCCCCTCAGATGCGGATCCAACTTTTTGCTGATAAATGTAGGTCGTGGCTTATCCCCAGGACCAATATCAATCTCTTCTAACTCATCAGCTGGCGTAAACCCATACCCTAGTTTTCCGTCGCCTGTTAAATCGACGTTGAACACAGGCAGAACGTATGGCGAGGATAATTTTGGCCGATTACTGGAATCGGCCTCCATTTTGATTGAATTGCTCAATGAAGGTTTTCAACTTGTATGTGCTCCCTTACAGGAGGGAGTCTTCCTACCACGACTACGTGGCACGCTTGAGGTGAAATCCTCGCTCTTTATTTTTTGGGGCCGATCGCAGGGATCGGCCTTGCCCCGTATGTCGATGGATGTTGCTCTTGCTACTCTATCAGGCCGGTGGATAAGACCAGCCTCACCCCGTTTTTTGTCACCTCGATGCGATCACAGCCGTCCAAACTGATTCCAGAGAGCGGCTCTTGGTCTTCCGAGTCCCAAATGTTCATGTCGGCTATTGAGACCTCGATCGAGTCATCTGCATGTACGCCTTCCACGTCGTCTCCATCCCATTGTATCAGGCATTGGTGCATTGTAGATGGAATGCAGCAGTTGGCGTGAATCCAATCCCTTCCTAGCAGGACAACGTAGGTGCTCTTGCTGTCGACGATGAAGAATGTTGTTGGGATCGTCTTTCGGCCTACGGTTAGATCCACGTTTAGGACACCTTGCGTCCCTGATGCTTGGCCGTTGAAGTTGTTTAGTGTGATGTTGGTCTTGATCAGATCAGCACTGGAGCATCCCAAACGCCGTAGCATGGAATATGGCATTATATTGACCGCCGCTCCCGTGTCAACCAACATCCTGCCGACAGGCTGCCCATTGATATAACCTTTTAAGTACATGGCCTTCATGTGTTTGTAGCCCTTCTCTCGTGGCTTTTCAAAGATGACCGGCCGTGGACCGCAGTCAAACCGTGCTATCGGCACTTCTTCGCTCCCGGGGCACGAAACTCGATGGAAGGATGAACACCATGTTTGTGCCAGCCGATGTACTCACATCGGCTTTTTCTTGCTTGGGACGCCAAACTTTCTTTGGTGGACGACTCTCTTCGTCCAAAGTCTGCTGAGTTTTCACGGCCAGATCGGGCCGCGCTTTCCTCAACGTGTGCAAGTATCGCGCTTCGGCTTGCTCCAAGCTACGTAGCCGCTGAACCCTACGCTTTTGGGAGTGGCCGAGTCCATCGGGGCACCATCTTGGCCGGTGGTACCTATCTTCTTCTTCATCTTCTCGACTCCTCAAAGTCTTCATCTTGAGATGACTCAGCTCGTTTGTTCTGTGGCGGGAGAGGCCCTAGACGCTTGAAAACCGAAACTTCCCCGCACCCTTCTTCCGGCGTCTACACTCCGGGCAGTTGTCGATTGTAGGCAATCGGCTCATCCCTGAATCCCAGCAGTTGTTTAAAGAAGGGACAGGCCTCAGTGTCTATCCATGTCTTCCTGCTCTCTTGACCTCCCCTTAGCGTGGTGTTCATATCCTTCGTCGTCTCTACCTTGCCGACGGTACCTTCCTTTGTCTTCATCAGACCGATTGTATCTCTCGTCATCTCTATCGTACTGCCGACGTTGGTCATACTGATATTCATATTTGTTGAGGAGATGCGTGGAGAGTGGTTTTTGGTATCGCACGCTTCTCACTTGTTCCTCGGTGGGGTGCCGTCTGTCACCATATCGGGGCCGGTCGCGTGGATCGGCCTCCTCCTTTTCCTTGCCACGGGAGGGACTGCTTTCTTCTTTATCCTTGCCATGGTGGCGTACAGGCCCTGCCATGTTAACATCGAACGAGAAATCTAGTCGATGCCTCGCGGAGTGATCGGGTTCCACCATGTTGACGCCAGGAAACGGATGTGTGTCCACTTTCATGGCAAGCCGGCTAAAGATCGGCCGGCCTTGTTCTATCGCCGTTTGGATCTGCTGACGAAACCCCTTGCAGTCATTGGTCGTATGGGTGAACGAGTGATGCCATTTGCAGTACGGCCTCCCGTTCATTTCTTGTGCCGTAGGGGTCTTATGGCCTTCGGGTAACTTTAGCTGTTTTTCCTTAAGCAAAAGATCGAATATCTGCTCAGCTTTGCTCAAATCGAAGTCAAACCCTTTTGCAGGCCCTTGTGGTTTCACCCATTTGCAGGACACGGGAGCTGCCCCCGAGCCCATTCAGCCGACGGCCACTTCCGTGTCTTCTGCAGAAACTTCGGCTTCTTCGTCTCGACCAGGCCTACCGGACGCTTGAACTTCATGTCCCGGTACAATTCAGGGTGCCGCTGCTCATACGATGTGAGTTTCCGTACCATGTGCGACGAGTGAACCGTACTCGCTTGGAAAGCCAGATCCTTGATCGGCGTTGCGAGGCCCAATGCTGCCAGTTCGACTGCTTCTTTCTCAGATAAACGAACCGAATAACATCGATTCCTGACAGTCCTGAAACGTTGAATGTATTCAGACACTGTCTCTCCCCGCTTCTGCCGCACCTGCGTTAGATCGGCAATGCCGGCCTCGGTAGCTGATACGTCTCCATCGTATCGATAATTTCTTATGTTCCATGCCATATTATTGATGATACCTACATGTTTTATGCACACTTTATGTCATATTCGTGCATTTTCTGGAACTAGCCTATTAACAAGATGCCGAAGTGCCAGTTGCTGTTTTCTGCTGTTTTTTGTTTCAGAAATCCTAGTAACGAAATATTCTCGGAATTGGACGAAATCAAGTCCTAGGGGCCTATTTTGCCACGAACCTTCCAGAAGACCGAAGAGCATACGAAGTGGGGCCACGAGGTGGCGACACCACAAGGCGGCGCGGCCAAGGAGGGGCCCGCGCCGCCCTATGGTGTGGGCCCCTCGTCAGCCCTTCGACTCTGCCCTTCCGCCTACTTAAAGCCTCCGTCGCGAAACCCCTGATGCGAAAAACCACGATACGGAAAACCTTCCAGAGACGCCACCGCCGCCGATCCCATCTCGGGGATTCTCGGAGATCTCCTCCGGCACCCCGCCGGAGAGGGGATTCATCTCCCGGAGGACTCTACACCGCCATGGTCGCTCCCGGAGTGATGAGTGAGTAGTTCACCCCTGGACTATGGGTCCATAGCAGTAGCTAGATGGTTTTCTTCTCCTCATTGTGCTTCATTGTTGGATCTTGTGAGCTGCCTAACACGATCAAGATCATCTATCTGTAATACTCTATGTTGTGTTTGTCGGGATCCGATGGATAGAGAATACCATGTTATGTTAATTATCAAGTTATTGCATATGTGTTGTTTATGATCTTGCATGCTCTCCGTTATAGTAGAGGCTCGGCCAAGTTGATGCTAGTAACTCCAAGAGGGAGTATTTATGCTCGATAGTGGGTTCATGCCCGCATTGACACCGGGATAGTGACAGAAAGTTCTAAGGTTGTGTTGTGTCTGTTGCCACTAGGGATAAAACATTGATGCTATGTCCGAGGATGTAGTTATTGATTACATTACGCACCATACTTAATGCAATTGTCTCGTTGCTTTGCAACTTAATACCGGAAGGGGTTCGGATGATAACCTAAAGGTGGACTTTTTAGGCATAGATGCAGATTGGATGGCGGTCTATGTACTTTGTCGTAATGCCCAATTAAATCTCACTATACTTATCATGACATGTATGTGCATTGTTATGCCATCTCTATTTGTCAATTGCCCGACTGTAATTTGTTCACCCAACATGCTTTTATCTTATGGGAGAGACACCTCTAGTTCAGGGTGGGCATAAAAACCGTGAAACCGAAAACCGAACCGAAGTCGAAACCGAACTAACCGAAATCTCGGTTTTTTCCATTAACCGCTATTTTTTCGGTTTCCATTTATACTAACCGAATTAAATTTGGTAGAATTCGGTTTTTAGCCCCACCAACCGAACAAGACCGAATAGACCGAATTGAGTAACCTACCATCAATTTGTGCATAAACCGATCATTCCATAGAAGCCCAATTGCGTTTGATGTTCCAAAAATTGTTCATTCACTGTATGACTTTGGTCTTTGATGTACTAGCTTTATCTGAATATAGTGTGAAGCCTGCATAATAGAACACGTCGCTCGAAGTCTTAGCTACCCCTTTTAATCGCGCACGAGTGATGCACCTGTACAACGAGTGCCGTAGCCTACCAAATAGTATCCCTCCTCAATTGGTACTCATTTGTCGATTTCTTGCGCAGTTGATGCTTTTTGTGTTGATATGTCAATCACTATTTGCTTTCTTCGGTGATGCCTACTATTTGTTCAAGTGAGTAGGTTCATTCGGTTTTAACCGAAAACCGAACCGAATTTGTCGGTTAACCGAATCTTCGGTTTCCTAAATTTTCATGCCAATTTCGGTTACCATTTTTGAAAACCGAATTTGTTCAAAAACCGCAAAAACCGAACCGAAATTTCGGTTAAAACCGAATGCCCACCCTGACCTCTAGTGAACTGTGGACCCTGGTCCATTCTTTTAATACTGAAATACAAATCTGCTGCAATACTTGTTTTTACTGTTTTCTCTGCAAACAATCATCTTCCACACAATACGGTTAATCCTTTGTTACGAGCAAGTCGGTGAGATTGACAACCTCACTGTTTCGTTGGGGCAAAGTACTTTGGTTGTGTTGTGCGGGTTCCACGTTGGCGCCGGGATCCCCGGTGTTGCGCCGCACTACATCCCGCCGCCATCAACCTTCAACGTGCTTCTTGGCTCCTCCCGGTTCGATAAACCTTGGTTTCTTTCGAGGGAAAACTTGCTGCTGTGCGCATCATACCTTCCTCTTGGGGTTCCCCAACGAACGTGTGAAATACACGCCATCAAGCTCTTTTTCTGGCGCCGTTGCCGGGGAGATCAAGACACGCTGCAAGGGGAGTCTCCACTTCTCAATCTCTTTACTTTGTTTTTGTCTTGCTTTATTTTGTTTACTACTTTGTTTGCTGCACTTATATCAAAACACAAAAAAATTAGTTGCTAGTTTTACTTTATTTACTGTCTTGCACTCTATATCAAAAACACAAAAAAATTAGTTACTTGCATTTACTTTACTTGTTTCATCATGTTTCCTTTTAATTTTACCACAAAAAACATACCAGTAGGACGCGGGTCTATCATTGGGAGAAATAATATAGAAGAATTCTTCAGTCATGTTAGTACCGTTGAAGATTTTGAAGATAGACACTTGGTAGAACTTGCTCCTACTTATGAAATTGTTGCTGCTGCTTTAGTTCGCATGTTGGAAACTAAATTTGTTAATCTCAATCCTATAATCCAACACATGTTTCTTACACTTTGTGATTTGGAAGAGGGGGAAAAGAAAGATTGTGTTTTAGAAACCCTTCTTAGAGAATTTGGTGGTCTAGCAAGAGAGGCTAGAAAGGTCTTCGCTAAATTTAATATGCTTGGTTCTCATACTAATTTTGTTAGTCTCCTTGAAAAAATGGACATGGATAGGCTAAGGTACACTAATAATGCTAATGATGGTGGGAAGATCAAAGCACCAATACCATGCAAACTCCTAGCTATGAATGATGCACTAGAAAATAACTATGCTTGGCTTGTTCCTGAAAATTTGTTCGATGAGAGTAGCAAGCCCAAGACTAATGAAAAGGGAGACGCTGAAACTTATGTATCCAATATACTATGCATGGTTGAGAAAACTCCAAACCCCGCTATAGGTGCACCACCCTTCGATAACACTTGAGTTACACTTTCGCGCCTAGCTGAAAGGCGTTAAAGAAAAGCGCTTATGGGAGACAACCCATGTTTTTACTACAGTATTTTTGTTTTATATTTGAGTCTTGGAAGTTGTTTACTACTGTAGCAACCTCTCCTTATCTTAGTTTTGAGTTTTGTTGTGCCAAGTAAAGTCTTTGATAGTAAAGTAAGTACTAGATTTGGATTACTTGCGCAGTTCCAGATTTCTTTGCTCGTCACGAATCTGGGTCTACCTCCCCGTAGGTAGCTCAGAAAATTAAGCCAATTTACGTGCATGATCCCCAGATATGTACGCAACTTTCATTCAATTTGAGCATTTTCATTTGAGCAAGTCTGGTGGCCTAATAAAATCCATCTTTACGGACTGTTCTGTTTTGACAGATTCTGCCTTTTTATTTCGCATTGCCTCTTTTGCTATGTTGGATGAATTTCTTTGATCCATTAATGTCCAAGTAGCTTTATGAAATGTCCAGAAGTGTTAAGAATTATTGTGTCACCTCTGAACATGTTAATTTTTATTATGCACTAACCCTCTAATGAGTTGTTTCGAGTTTGGTGTGGAGGAAGTTTTCAAGGATCAAGAGAGGAGTATGATGCAATATGATCAAGGAGAGTGAAAGCTCTAAGCTTGGGGATGCCCCGGTGGTTCACCCCTGCATATTCTAAGAAGACTCAAGCTGTCTAAGCTTGGGGATGCCCAAGGAATCCCCTTCTTCATCGACAACATTATCAGGTTCCTCCCCTGAAACTATATTTTTATTCCGTCACATCTTATGCACTTTGCTTGGAGCGTCGGTTTGTTTTTGTTTTTTGTTTTGTTTGAATAAAATGGATCCTAGCATTCACTTTGTGGGAGAGAGACACGCTCCGCTGTAGCATATGGACAAGTATGTCCTTAGGCTCAGCTCATAGTATTCATGGCGAAGTTTCTTCTTCGTTAAATTGTTAAAAGGTTGCAATTGGAAAATACTACATGTAGTAACTCTAAAATGTCTTGGATAATTTGATACTTGGCAATTGTTGTGCTCATGTTTAAGCTCTTGCATCATATACTTTGCACCCATTAATGAAGAAACACTTAGAGCTTGCTAATTTGGTTTGCATATTTGGTTTCTCTAGAGTCTAGATAACATCTAGTATTGAGTTTTGAACAACAAGGAAGACGGTGTAGAGTCTTATAATGTTTACAATATGTCTTTTATGTGAGTTTTGCTGCACCGTTCATCCTTGTGTTTGTTTCAAATAACCTTGCTAGCCTAAACCTTGTATCGAGAGGGAATACTTCTCATGCATCCAAAATCCTTGAGCCAACCACTATGCCATTTGTGTCCACCATACCTACCTACTACATGGTATTTATCCGCCATTCCAAAGTAAATTGCTTGAGTGCTACCTTTAAAATTCCATCATTCACCTTTGCAATATATAGCTCATGGGACAAATAGCTTAAAAACTATTGTGGTATTGAATATGTACTTATGCACTTTATCTCTTATTAAGTTGCTTGTTGTGCGATAACCATGTTTTCTCGGGGACGCCATCAACTATTCTTTGTTGAATATCATGTGAGTTGCTATGCATGTCCGTCTTGTCCGAAGTAAGAGAGATCTACCACCTTCATGGTTGGAGCATGCATATTGTTAGAGAAGAACTTTGGGCCGCTAACTAAAGCCATGATTCATGGTGGAAGTTTCAGTCTTGGACATATATCCTCAATCTCATATGAGAATAATAATTGTTGCCACATGCTTATGCATTAAAGAGGAGTCCATTATCTCGTTGTCCATGTTGTCCCGGTATGGATGTCTAAGTTGAGAATAATCAAAAGCGAGAAATCCAAAATGCGAGCTTTCTCCTTAGACCTTTGTACAGGCGGCATGGAGGTACCCCATTGTGACACTTGGTTAAAACATGTGCATTGCAAAGATCCGGTAGTCCAAGCTAATTAGGACAAGGTGCGGGCACTATTAGTATACTATGCATGAGGCTTGCAACTTGTAAGATATAATTTACATAACTCATATGCTTTATTACTACCGTTGACAAAATTGTTTCATGTTTTCAAAATAAAAGCTCTAGCACAAATATAGCAATCGATGCTTTCCTCTTTGAAGGACCATTCTTTTTACTTTTATGTTGAGTCAGTTCACCTATCTCTCTCCACCTCAAGAAGCAAACACTTGTGTGAACTGTGCATTGATTCCTACATACTTGCATATTGTACTTGTTATATTACTCTATGTTGACAATTATCCATGAGATATACATGTTACAAGTTGAAAGCAACCGCTGAAACTTAATCTTCCTTTGTGTTGCTTCAATACCTTTACTTTGATTTATTGCTTTATGAGTTAACTCTTATGCAAGACTTATTGATGCTTGTCTTGAAGTACTATTCATGAAAAGTCTTTGCTTTATGATTCACTTGTTTACTCATGTCATTACCATTGTTTTGATCACTCGCATCCACTACATATGTTTACAAATAGTATGATCAAGGTTATGATGGCATGTCACTTCGTAAATTATCTTTGTTATCGTTTTACCTCGCTCGGGACGAGCAGAACTAAGCTTGGGGATGCTTGATACGTCTCCGACGTATCGATAATTTCTTATGTTCCATGCCATATTATTGATGATACCTACATGTTTTATGCACACTTTATGTCATATTCGTGCATTTTCTCGGAACTAACCTATTAACAAGATGCCGAAGTGCCGCTTGTTGTTTTCTCGCTGTTTTTGGTTTCGAAATCCTAGTAACGAAATATTCTCGGAATTGGACGAAATCAAGTCCCGTGGGCCTATTTTGCCACGAACCTTCCGGAAGACCGAAGAGCATACGAAGTGGGGCCACGAGGTGGCGACACCACAAGGCGGCGCGGCCAAGGAGGGGCCCGCGCCGCCCTATGGTGTGGGCCCCTCGTTAGCCCTCCGACTCTGCCCTTCCGCCTACTTAAAGCCTCCGTCGCGAAACCCCTGATGCGAAAAACCACGATACGGAAAACCTTCCAGAGACCCCGCCGCCGCCGATCCCATCTCGGGGGATTCTGGAGATCTCCTCCGGCACCCTGCCGGAGAGGGGATTCATCTCCCGGAGGACTCTACACCGCCATGGTCGCCTCCGGAGTGATGAGTGAGTAGTTCACCCCTGGACTATGGGTCCATAGCAGTAGCTAGATGGTTGTATTCTCCTCATTGTGCTTCATTGTTGGATCTTGTGAGCTGCCTAACATGATCAGGATCATCTATCTGTAATACTCTATGTTGTGTTTGTCGGGATCCGATGGATAGAGAATACCATGTTATGTTAATTATCAAGTTATTGCATATGTGTTGTTTATGATCTTGCATGCTCTCCGTTATTAGTAGAGGCTCTGGCCAAGTTGATGCTAGTAACTCCAAGAGGGAGTATTTATGCTCGATAGTGGGTTCATGCCTGCATTGACACCTGGGACAATGAATAGAAAGTTCTAAGGTTGTGTTGTGATGTTTCCACTAGGGATAAAACATTGATGCTATGTCCGAGGATGTAGTTATTGATTACATTACGCACCATACTTAATGCAATTGTCTCGTTGCTTTGCAACTTAATACCGGAAGGGGTTCGGATGATAACCTCGAAGGTGGACTTTTAGGCATAGATGCAGCTTGGATGGCGGTCTATGTACTTTGTCGTAATGCCCAATTAAATCTCACTATACTTATCATAACATGTATGTGCATTGTTATGCCCTCTCTATTTGTCAATTGCCCGACTGTAATTTGTTCACCCAACATGCTTTTATCTTATGGGAGAGACACCTCTAGTGAACTATGGACCCCGGTCCATTCTTTTAATACTGAAATACAAATCTGCTGCAATACTTGTTTTTACTGTTTTCTCTGCAAACAATCATCTTCCACACAATACGGTTAATCCTTTGTTACAGCAAGCCGGTGAGATTGACAACCTCACTGTTTCGTTGGGGCAAAGTACTTTGGTTGTGTTGTGCAGGTTCCACGTTGGCGCCGGGATCCCTGGTGTTGCGCCGCACTACATCCCGCCGCCATCAACCTTCAACGTGCTTCTTGGCTCCTCCTGGTTCGATAAACCTTAGTTTCTTTCTGAGGGAAAACTTGCTGCTGTGCGCATCATACCTTCCTCTTGGGGTTCCCCAACGAACGTGTGAAATACACGCCATCAGTAGCTTCTGAGTGATATTGCACGTGAAACTGCTCCTCCAGTTGCTTCCACGTCCGGACTGAGTTTGGTGGCAACGAGGTGTACCACCCAAAGGCTGATCCCGTGAGAGATTGTGCGAAAAACCTCACACGTAACGGTCTGACGCTGAAATCATGCCCAGCTGTGCCAAATGTCGGCTCACGTGCTCTATTGAGCTAGACCCTTCTGCTCCATTGAATTTTGAGAATTCAGGGAGCCGATATTTGGGTGGCAGCGGGATCAGGTCGTACTCGTCGGGGCACGGCTTGGAATAGCCGATTGTTTTCCTCTTCGGCAAGATGCCGAACTGGTCTCTCAAGATGGTGCTGATTTGTTCCATGGTATTAGCTGTAGGGACCGAGCTCTCATGACTCGTTCCGGTAGCATATTTAGCTAGCCATGCTTGTTTGTCGGCGTCCGCTCAGAAATCCCCGTTGGTGCAATCTGGCTCGTGCGCGCCAAGGCATTGCAGTCCGGCACGTATGTGCACACGTATCCATGTGGGATCTCCTTAGGCGGCTCATATAGGAATTGGCAATCGCTAGGATCGCCTCCAACCTTGTAGACAACGTACGCCGGTGAACCCGGCGGCTCTGGCGCCGCAAGAGCGAATGTCAGCGGCGGTCTAATCTGGAGCGGTATTTCTCCCTGGTGAGTCCCCAGGTAGGTCCCGACGGAGAGTACCGATGCTTCATGATCTCTTGCACCACTCGGACCGCAACGCGCTCGAAAGCGTTCACCAAGCTCTCAGAATGGCGGTGTAGAGAATGAGCCACCATGTAATTAATCTCCTGGCGTAGAGCTCTGGTGCGTTCCTCTGAAGAGGTAGAGAGGTCTACCTCATCAAGAGCGCCTTCGGGGGAGAACCCTTTCCACCTGATGCCATGTGAACGGGTCCTCATGAAGGAGCCGATGAGATCGGCTTCCAAGATGGCTTTCATCTCATCGTACTTCTTCTTTTGCTCTTCAGGCAGATCTGCGTACGTGACTGGTTCGCCCACCACCTCATCCGCAGCTTTTGACATGGTTGCTGCAGATGTCGAAGTAGTGGCTGTAGAATGTCCCACCGGGCGTGCCAGAATGTGTTGCCTACCAAAAACCCACCGGCGAGTAGCGACGGGCAACACCGTAGAGCCGGGAGGCTCCAAAGACTGCGGTGGATCCTGGTCCCTCGGGCAACGGCCCGCAATGCTCCGGCACACGTCCTGGCGTTTGCGAGGGCGTGCCACCTGACCTATACCTGGTCAGGAAGGTGATGGATTGCTTCGACTAGTTTCCTGCATGGCAAACACGTAAACATTAAATACGAGCCCCGATCGGCTCTTAGGTTGCCCCGTGGATCGGCTCAAAGAGCCGATTGCCCCATGGTTCATGTTAGATTTATAATGACATGGGGATCATGCTATATCGATATCAAGCTAAACTAATCTACGATAGTTTGGGGTTTTCACCGCATAATCGGAACATCCTACGCGTAGTTGAGCCTAGCGGATACGTAAGATAATGGAAAACCAGCCCTAAAGAGGCCTAAAAACCAACATGAAGTTGATCCCCGGAACAATCCCTCTAGGGTTTAATAAACCACACCTTACGCACTACCGGATCGTTCAACCCGTTTATAAGGCCTAACCATGCGGATATCAAACCAATCCTTGAAGAACAAAGAACAACTATAACGGATTAGATCTACTAAATAAAGAACAAGCAAGATGCTGCCCTTACACCTAAGATAGGTGTAAGGGCAGCTAGATATCATGGGGTAGCGTAGCTAAGCAAGTATATCATGAAAGCATCGACGTCAGCCCCAAAACATCTACGATAAGGGTGTTGCTCGCCATCAAAAGGGCTTCAGCACGAGCAATACCAACAACGAATAAACGGATACTGCCTAGATCGCAAGATGCGATCTAGGCAGCATGTTGCTTACCCGGGAGAAACCCTTGAAACAAGGGGTGGCGATGCGCCTAGATTGATTTATTGTGAACGTGATCGTCCTCCTTTCTCAATAACCCTAGATACATATTTATAGTTCGTAGACTTTCTAACTTGGAAATAAACCCAACCGTGTACGAGCTAAACTCTATCTCTTAATTCTAACCGACACGTAACCTACTATAATTTACAGATACACGGGCAATCTAGCCCAAACTTCTTGTACAAGGACGATTCAGGAATATCTTCCGTGCATATCCTCTGAGCCCATTTAATCACGACCCATCTCCAGACTTGGTTAAATTCTGTCCTTCATGGAATTGCCTCGGAGAAGAAGGTGAGCCTTCATGGCGTTTGGAAGACCTCTATGGTAACCCGCATCTCTCCAACGGATGTACCTTACTTTGTGTAAGGGGACACGAGAATACATCTTCGTCTTCGCGTGCCTCAATTATCTCTATATCCAAGTTTACTTATTTGTGATAGCCATCGTGTTTGAAGTATTTATATGTTACTTATCACTTGTGATATATATTTTGTGTCTATCTTGCTTAGCTCTATTTGTTAGTGCACTTAGTTGAGTCTAGCTTCTTTAAGTTTTATGCTTGTAAAATAAATGTTACTAGTTTAAGTTTGCATTCTTACAGGTTAAATCCGTAATTATCTGTAAACATATATTTACCTATGTCTAGGTGACATCTTGTCCTTTCATCGGCCCACCTATGGCGCTGAGGGGCATTAGGGCGCTATCATTTGCTTGAAGCATCAAATAGGACCCCCCGTGTATTCCCGCGCGAAATCGTTAAAAAAGGCCGACCTTCGCGAAGGGAAGAAAACTCGCTCCACATGCGACAAGTGGCGCGTTATGATGCCAGAAAATCCATGGGAAGTGGTCTCCCTACTCACCACGTGTCGCAAGGGGAAGCAAGGTGCGGATGAGGGAGGAGAGAGAAAACAGAGGAGTCGGGGTTGTATCAGCTTTTCCCTTTATTTTCTAGATTCGTTTTTTTTCGAAATGAAATATCTTGAGAACCGTAAGTTCAAATTACGATCTGTTTTCACTTTTGAGATCCTCGTGTCGAGATCTTCAAAACTAGATCTCATGTTGATAGGTTTCGGAATACTTTTTTTTGTACTTCCTATACTAGTATGGTTGTACTCGTACCTAACTGTACTCGTGCTTCAACTGATAAGTACTTCTGTTTTTAGTGTATTTGATGCAATTTTTCCCTTTATTCAGTAACTGTACTTGCTCGTGTGCGCTACTATACCTATACTTCTGTACCAGTACTTGCTCGTGTGCGTGACTGTACTTCTGTACCTATACTTGCTCGTGTGCGTGTACTCGTGTGTGTGACTGTAATTCTATAGATGTACTTGCTCATGTGCGCGACTGTACTTACATGTACCTATACTCGCTGGTGTGTGCAGTTGGATTTGTACTCGCTCGTGTGTGCAACTGTACTTGTGTGTTATTCATAACTGTACTCTCGTATTATTCGTAACTGTACTCGTGTGGTATATCGCATCTGTACTCGGGTGCTACTCGTGACTGTACTCGTGTATTATTCGCGTTAGTGTATGTGCATGCAGTGACATACGTGAGTTATAATTGGGAACTGGTTTATACAAAGATATAATTTGGAACATGGTTTTCCACAAACTAATACATAATTTGAACCATGGCTCACACAAATATAAAATATTGCAAAATAACTAAACCTAACTAGTGTTGGCATCGAAGATTTCGTGTGTTCGCTGCCAAGAAAGAACACTCGCAGGCACTCCCAGTCACCCAAACTAGAAAATCCAGCTGTTGATGGTGCCCCTGTCGGTTCTTTCGAGGAAGAACAACCGGAAACCTCCGTGCCTATTTTCGGTGCGAAGAAACAACACTCAGTCGTCGTCCTCCTCGGCGTTGTCGTCGTGGTAGTGCCGGCGGCAGCGCGTCTCGTCGAACACCTTGACGCTCATGCCCCCTCGCCAAGGTAGGAGAACATGAGCATGAAGCAGGCTTCGAGGTGGTTGTAGCACGTGAACTTCTCCCATAGCCGATGTGGAGGTACATCTTGCCGCACGCGTCGTAGATAACGTCCACAATCCATCGGCAGCAGCCGCAAGCAGCCTCCCGCGATGCAGCGAGCCTGGCTCGTCGCCGACGACGAAGTCGGCTAACGTGTCTGGCAGCCTCTGGATGCCGTGTGGGTCGCCTTTGAGGACGATGACAAACTCGAACATCACTTTCCGATCCTCGTCCTGCAGGTCTGACGATGAAGACGACGGTGTCGCAGATGCCGGCGAGCGTGCAGCTCTGCCGCGGCCACGACCACGACCTCGTCCTCCGCCTCTACCAGCCATGGCGTCGACTCTTGAGATGGTGGCGGCTAGGGTTGGGGAGAGAGGCACTAGGGTTTGTGTGTGAGAGAGACGATGAGAGGCGGCCCTTTTTTTATAGGCCGGAGGGAGGCGGGGGAGCGGTGGCGCTCATTAACGCCAGCACGCAGAGCTAGACGCGACGATACGCTTCGCTGCGCCTCTGCGGAAACTGCACTGTCGCTGCGCGCCAATAACTTCCGTCGCGAGGTAGACGACGGTTAGGCTAAACTTCAATATGTGCCGCTAACGCGTCGGGCCCGCCACATCCCGCCTCGCTTTTCATTGTGTCCGACATTCCCGGAGCGTCCCATGTATAGCGGGGACGGGCTCGGGGCGCCGGACACCATATTGGGCCGCCCCAAGCCCGTCTCCGCCCCACAGGGGATGCTTCGGGCACGCCGGACACAACGAAAAGTAAGGCGGGGAGTGGCGAGGCCGACGTGTCAGCGGCACATTCAAGTTTGGACCTAACCATCACCTACCTCGCGGCGGAAGTTATTCGCGCGCAGTGACACACGACCGAAGCGTCGCAGCTTTGCCTTAATGGCGACGGAGGGGCAGGCGAGACGTCTCGTCGGTGCTGTGCAGCCTCCACGCATCGCCACGCGCATTCCCGCGCTTTCTTCCCGCCGCTTCTCGCCTCTTCCCGCGCTTTTTCCCGACCGACGTCTATAAAAGGCCCCCAACTCAATGGCAGCCACCATAGCCGCCGGCACCCCTTTCTCCGCCACAAGCACATCCCTCGTTGCTCGAACAACACTGCGCAATGATGAACCGCCCCGGCGATGGCCATTTCCCTCCACCGCCGTCTCCTCTATCACCAGATTCGCAGTTCGACATCGCCGCCGCCGCCCAGGAGGAGTCGCGGTGGCGCCGGGCGGAGCTTTGGTGTGCAGAGCGGCTGGAGGCAATCGAGCAGCGGGCCCGTCAGCAGCGGGAGACCCCGCCGTTGAGGAGAACACAGCGTGGGAGGAGGAGGCGCTAGCGGACACCATTGCGGCGTTCGACGCTGCCACGGCAGAAGAGGTGCGATGGCGCCAAACGGAGGAGATTGGCCAGCGGTGGTGTGATGAGCGCCGACATCAGCGCGAGGAGCGGGAGGCGCAGTACCGTGAACGGCGGGAGGCGATCGAGCGCCAGCAGTGGGAGGCGATGGAGCGTCAGCAACAGTTGGCGGCGGAGGAGCGTCAGCAGCGGGAGGCGGCACTGGCGGCAACGGAGGCGGCCTGGGGGAGGCGGGCGGGTGCGTTGGCGGCGCGCCTGGAGGCGCGAATGAAGGAGGAGGAGGCCGAGCAGGAGGACGACGACGACTTCGAGTGGTCCGACGACGACGGGCCGCACGCGGACGAGACGGCCGATCAGCAACGCGCGCTCATCGAGTCCTTCGAGTCGGAGAAGAAGCTCCAGGACGACGCCCGTGCCAACGAAGAGGCGCAGATTCGCCGCGCCGTCGAGCTCTCCCTCCAGGCGGCGCAACAGGGGAGGGCAGGCGATAACGCGCTGCTGGAGCAGCGGTGTCTGGCCTCCGCCCTACGCATGGAGAGGCGGCGCGCGCAGCAGAAACTACGGCGGATGGGAGGCGATGACGGGGCGGGGCCGTCGAACGCACTGCGGGATGGCCAGTAAGCTAGGGTTTAGATGAAATCTAGCCGTTTTCATTCAAACTTTGTAATATATAATCAAATTTGAATGAAAACCTTTATTTTCGTGTAGTATATTCATTTGGGGAGGGCGTTTGGGGGACACGACTGGGGAGCGACGTTCCCCCGGCATGGCACAAACAAAATACGTTCCCCAAACGCTTAATCCGATGCTGTTTGAGGAACGGTTCGGGAGACGCGACTGAAAATGCTCTAAGACAAATTGAGAAAAGCACGAGAGGTGACATGTTTTTGGTTCTAGGCTTGAGAGACACGGGTAAGTGAGCCCGCGCGTGAGGCGTACAAGTACTCCCACCTGCGCGGCGGTTGGTGGCCTTCGCGGAGGTCGGCCACCTCCACGCAGTTGTACCTCTGGCCGGGTATAAAAGACCAAAACCAAAACCGAAAACCAAAACCAAAACCGAAAAACTCAATAGTTTGGTCTTCGGTCATTCAATCGGTCTTGCCAATCTGGTGACCGAAATATTGGCGTACTGTTGGGTTGTCGAGAGCGACAGACCCAAGCGACCGAAGAAACCGATAGTTTCAGCCCAGCGAGAGGCAGCCCAAAGAAACCGATAGTTTGAGCCCAGCGAGAGGCAGCCCATGTAGACATTGAGTGTTAGCTCCACGCTAGTCCATCAACGAGTAGAGGCCTCTTTAGTCTTCACTCTCGATTACTTCCTTCCGCCTAGTCCCGACTCCCGTCCTCCACCCTGGAAAGCAGCGGACACCGCGCCGCCACCCCCGCCCGCCCGCCCCATCACCAACCGTCCAACCTCGTCCGCCCGTAATCGCCGCCGCCGCACCACCCTCCGGCGGTCCGCACTGCAGCAGCATCTTGGTTCCTGCCCCATCTCCAACCCCACGCCGTCCAACTCCTGTCCAGCCCCTCTCCCCGCCCGACGTCCAGCCCGCCGGCCGCCTCTCAGCTCCGACCTACACGCCGCTGCCTGGAGCCCCTCTACTACCTCCCCATCTCCCCCACAAGAACCCATCTCTCCCTCCCTCGCGCAGCTAGCGTACTCCTAGGCTTCCTTGCCGATGGGGAAGCCCAAGCCTGTATCTGCAACAGATACTCCTCGAGGTACGAAACCCTAGCCGCCGTCCCCTGCCCAAAGTACCACCTTGTTTACTCAGCTGCTCTCCCCTCCTGATGCTATGCTACCGCGTGGTTTCAGGCCAGAAGAGGCGGCGCGAGAAGGCCAAAAGGCCGGCGCTTGACGGCGGTCTGCCAGACACTTCAGGTTCGGTTTTCTTGCTTCATGCAGCAATGTGGTGCAGCCTGCACCTTTTCTCATTAGACTTAATTACTTGAGCGTGCAGATGGAATCATAGAAGAGGAGGCTGCTCGACGTGAGAAGCAATCCAATGGGAGCTCTCAAGGCCTGTATCAGAGTGATGAAGACCACTTGACAGATGATTGCAGTGTTCCCAGTGAGGACGAGGCACATGATGTGACAAGCAATACAAATGATGCTACTGATGAAATGGAGTCGTCGTCATGGTTAGTGCTATTGGTACAGCAGTATTCACGTATTTTCTTTTTTCGCTGAATTGGGAGGCTTAATGGCTGTTATCTAAATGGACAGACATACTGTATTTATATTTTTATGTGATATCAGTCATTCAGTTTTTGGCCACAGTATATGCTATGTCTTGGTCCTATATGACTTGGTTTCAGAATGCTTGTATAATGCCATCTTTACTGTATCGTATGCCACAGCAATAATAGGATCCTTGAAAACTGTAAGTCAATCAGAGATTATTTTACATGCTTGAAATAATTTATTCTTACTTTGGTTTCAGTAGTTAAACAGGATATTTATTTGGACCATTTTCCATTTTGTTTTCTTGCATTATACATCATCTTTCCATGTAACTCGTCCTAACAGCGCCCTCGTTTGCATGTTTCAGTTCATTTCAGCGTCATGTTAGTCATGTACTAACAAATGATCAAGTCACTGCATTACTCAAGCAGAAGAATAAATATAAATGGGAGATGCCTGCAGCGGACATTCCAAAATCCAAATGGGTTGGAACAGGTGAAAACATGCAGGTACTTGAGGAATTGCATCATGATGAGTTATTTTGATTGATTCACATACCAACTTGTGTATTGTGGATCTTATGTGCGTGAAGTACTTCGGAAGTTTATGATTTATGTGATGTGATGCAATTTGATCTTGTTTCTCCTTGAAATGAGGGTTACTGAATTTGAGTCCTTGACTGCGCGATATAGGTATTTGTTTTCTAATAGCAGGATACCAGTATGTCTATTTGGAGTCCAAAGTTTCACGTGTGTTTAGATCGCCTTATGAGTTATGGCCTATATTCATTTTGTAACTTATTTGGGAGGGTTACTGTGGTGCATTTATCTGTACCACATCCATGCACATATTGCCATACATCTTCAAATGGTATGTGAAATGTGCTTCTTCAAAGGGCAAGATGTGCGGAAATATTATTTTGTGCTCCTCTGTGCTTGGGTACTGGATCCATTACATTAGTTATCAAACTACTCAACTGCTTTACGCTGAGTTATTCAACTTCTTCATTACTAGTGCAGGGATGATTTTCTGTGTAAGAAATAGTTCAGGAGATTCACAATGCTTTGTTCTTTCAGGGAGCTCCTGATGATCCTTTTGTTGATGTCAAAGGAAAACTGAGGGACCACTGGCAAAACACCCTGTCTGATAACTTGAACTCTAGATTGAAGTTCTTCTCACTTTGTGAGTGCCCTTTATTGATTATCTTTCAGCTAGTGCCTTGTTTCACAAATGACATGAGTCAGTAGAACATTTAAGCAGCTGGGGTTAGCATTGGTCCCTTGTAAAAGCACTTGCCTTCACTAGCTTTTCATATATTGAGTACTAAATAGTGCTGCTTTAGAGGAATATATCGAGCTATTTTTTTGGAATTAACAAAGATCCCTATTGCTAATTAATTTTGCAGCACAACCCAGCTACAAAAAAGTGCCCATAAATTTAGTTGGATCAGGATTTAGTGATTTACAGTTCTAAATTCCACATGATTAAATACTTCTTTTACATGTTTGTGTACTTGGCAACTCTAAACTTCTCCAAAGTAAAGTAGACAGAAAGTTTGTTCCCAAAGAAGCCAACAGAGCTTCTCTATCCATTCTATGAATAGGGGAAAATAGAGATTTTAAGGCCCTTTAAGGCTCTCAAACTGATACAAATGTGGACTTCTCCTTTATTACATTGCCACCACTGTCCACTTGGCCTGAAGAGCAGAAACTATTTTGTTATACAAACAAGCTAAACATCTTTTCGGTGGGTGTCTATGTGTGTGTGCCCCTCTGCAAAACAAGTGAATACCAGTACCAACTTCTTAAACAGTTAACGCCCCTGAGAAATGATTGTATATACTAATCCTACTTTGTCAGGTGCCCGTCTTAGTAATTTTGGCAATATAGAGACAGAAAGTACCTTTTCTGGTTCCCCTAGCCTATAGTGTTGTCCACGTCTGTTTTGGATCCATATTCTTGCAATTTTGAAAAAAAGTTGTTACCAAAATAGTTTTAGCATACCAAGTTACATACTTCGTTCTTTCCCTATAATGAAGTAAATTTAAGATAAATTATGGCTTTCCATGTCATGTTTCCTGGCTAAAATGATGTATGGTGGCTCTCTGTCATCTTTATCAAGTGTAATTCTAATTTAATTGTTTATTACAGGTAATAGTTATCGTGACATAATGCATTGTAATAAGAAGCCATTTTACCTTAAGGGTAGTAAGGTGGATTCCAGTACTATGGATGCATATATTATGCATGCTGTAAGTTTCAAAATCCCTGTTTGGTAACATTATTACTATACCTGTTATGGTGCTGACTAACGTGCAATGTTATTGCAACGGCAGTTGAGTCACGTTCATAGAACAAGAGATGTTGTCATTAAAAATGACGCGAAACTTAGGAATGATGCTAACACAGATATTCTGGATGACAACTCGTACCGTGATCAGGGTTTTACACGTCCAAAGGTATTGTCACATAGTCAAAACACATTTGAGCAAAAATTTCTAACATGCTGTCACTTCATTTATGTAAGTATTTTTGTTGCATCTTTATCTCTGAACTTATTGCTCTTTTCTTTTGTATTATTATCATGGCCCCAGGTTCTTTTCTTGTTACCTCTCAAAAGCATTGCACGTCGGGTAGTGAAGAGATTAATCCAATTATCTCCATTGACACAGAAGGTACACTTTTACTTTTGCAGTTGCTCTTACGGGCAACATTTAAACATCAGGTTCATTTAAATCTGCAGATCATTTTATGTATAATTTGCGATTGCTGGTTCAGTGATTATTTTCTATTGTGCTAATAGGTAGAGAGTTCTTTCATTTGTAGGATAATGCCATGGGACTATTCAAAAAAGAGTTTGATGAATCAGACGATGAAGAGGAGACTGAAAATAGTTCAAAACCCGCAGATTTTAACCTTCTTTTTGCTGGGGATGTTGAAGATCACTTTCTTTTTGGGATAAAATATACAAAGTAAGTGTGCTCGATCGTTAATAATTCCTCATAGTAATTTTCTGGTTGCGAAGACAAGTCTGTCCACAGCCCACCATGTACTCCCTACAGTTTTTTTAAAATCCAACAGCTCAATTTTTTCTTCAAGTTCATTGCCTATCACGGGCTTGATCATGAGCATGTAAATGAATAGTCAAACGCTGAGCAGAACAAATCACAGAATTTCTAATTTATATTGGTTTGCTGTTTGTTCAGACTATTGTTTGGTAGTGTCCTTTGGTCCTGGAACTTTATTCACTAAATTTATAAATGACTAAACAAGGATAATATGCCACTTGCTTGACTAAAGGTTTTACATTTTTTCTACCTTGTATGTTCAGAATTGGAGGTTTACTTCAGTATTCTTCATCCTTGAAAGTTAAAAACTCACTTCTGACGTAATTTGTGGTTCCACTATCTTATGCTAACTTGTGTTATATGTGTCATGGTGGCAACTTTTGTGGTCATGGAAGCTATTGTATATTTTTGTGTTAATTTTAATATATCACGTTTTAATAGCTGTAATTTCAAAAATCGTACGACTGACACTTTTTTAGGATCGGAGGGAGTAGTAAGTTATATGGTCTGGGATTTACCACTGATACATGGTTCATTCTCATTCTTGGAAGCAATGAATCAATAGCCCATTTTGTTTTGAACCCTCCAGTCATGTGTGAACTGTATAGTTGATTGACAGGGTTGAATGAATTTGAATTCCTTCCATGTCTTACATAAAACTTCCTTTACGCTAATATGATGAACGATCTTAATTCAGTATTTATTGTTGGATCGTCTGTGTGCAGCTTTGTGTTTAAATTGTTACAACTTGAAACTAGTGTAAATTAAGATGTGCAATTTGCAATGGGAAGTTCGCTATAACTTAGAAATCCTAAATCACACGATTTACTACGAAGAAAGCAAACCTCACTATACGGCAAACTTGAGAAGGCAATGAAGGCAGTACAATCTGTGCTATGTGACTTTTGCATCAGATTAAGCAATGTGCGCTTTGTTTTCTCAATGGCAACTCTGGACCGAGGGGGGGAGGAGTCTTCTAATGGTTTAGGTGTCATCAGTTTGAAAGTTTTGTCTTGAGGTTTTTTAAATCTTATATCATGTACCTGTTAAAAGCCTTCTTATTGTTTGCACAACTGATAGAATGCACAGCATAGCAGAAGACACTTCAGCAGTTATTTCCACCACCCGCTAAAGCAGTTTCAGTCGTGATAGGGAAAATCTTCTGTATGGTAGAGCATCTGGCTTCTGAAACCATTACAGTGTAGTGATTGTTTGCTTTGAAATATGTTTTTTTTTAAATGAGACATCTCATTAAGTCTCGATGAAAGAAATGCTACTGCTTAGATAGTAGTCCCTTCAGGATAGTTCATATCTTCATTTAGCTTTATCTCCTAAAGCTTACTTCTGCTAGGTAAGTCTCTTATCCGGTAAACTTTTCAGTCTACAAACTGGATGTTGTAGAATGTTACAACATGTTTTGTGTTATATGATTGCTTTTTGATATTCTGCATTGTGAGATCTTCTGCCGTCAGCAAAATATATGTCCTTAAATTCATTATTGCTAGCACATTAATTTTTTTAGTATTTTCTTACGACTATATTCGAATGCAGAAGGCTTCTTAAAAGTTAATGTTTTAACCAATGCTTCTGCAGGAAATCTGTTAAGCTATACAGTAACTTCTATGCTTCTGATATCATAGTGGCATCTCCTTTAGCGCTTAAACTTGTAAGTACTCTTCAACAAAGGTTTTCTTCGTATACTCAATTAGTCATGATTACTCATGCATGCAGCAGCTGTATATTGTTATCGTTCTGGTGACACCCTGTAGGTTACTGTCCTAATTAGCACTGCACACAGTATAAAAACATACTCCCTCTTTATCTTTTTATTGGGTGTATTTGTTTCGTAGGTAAATTCTGAATTGTTTGGATTTCCTTTTTATCCCAGTAGATGCTGATTCTACCCCTCCTGAATTGTAAGGATCATTAATTAGCCGCCAGTTATTATTACTCCTCTAATCAATATTGTAACCAGGGTATTTTCGTCCAAATTATCCTCAAATCAATTTGTTGGTCACTGTGCGTGTGCAACTAATAAAATGGAACAGGGGGAGTATCGAACAGCTAAAACACTATTCTACATTTGTTGCACAAACACCTGATGGGTTCAGTGAACCTCCAGGCCCTACATAGGGGCATTTTGAGTCCCCAACAGTGTGAGGTTATCGGGTGGCAGGACTGACAGCTTCCAGGGCCACACTCATATAGGCTGGTCAGTAATGGTGGCAAGGAAAATGAACGATAGCAGTCAGCAGTGAGGTTGCTGTTTGGAATGCCACTGAGCATGTCGATGCGCCAATTGCAGCACCTATGGAGTATGGACGGAGGTACATACCATATCATGATATACGATATGGAGAAAGGTGACAAGGTTCTGGCTTTTGTGGCAATTGCAAACAACAACTCTGTTAGGAAGGTGTTCTTGCAAAAAGGGAGGTTTTTGAAGAAGGGTGTTTGGGTAGGGAGGTGGCTTTGATATAGGGAGAAGTGGAAAACGCTTAAAGGTATGAGGGACATATCAGCACGCTGTTGGATTTGCCGATCCAATGAGTAGGTGTTAGCCAATTGGAAGTGGTGCTAGCCAATTGGAAGAACTAAAACAGGATCCTGTTTTCCAGTTGTTCTGTAACAAAAAATCTGTTTCGTTACTATTCCATCATTATGCACTAGTTTCATTTGTAATAGAAACTTGATCTCCTTGTGCCTTTCACATTACTTTGCTTCCAAATCCATCCCATTCCCATCTCTGAGTTGTTTATTCTGATTACATGCGCACATTTTTGCTGAAATATCAGTACTCTCTTACGTAATTATGCCTGCCTGATATCAGAAAATCGATGGAGGTGAAGATATCAAGAAAAAGGGACGTGCCAAGGAAAATGATTCTGATTTCCTGTCATCGATTGAAGTTAGTTCCTCTCTAATTCATATACTCCCTCCGGCCCAAATTAATTGGCGCAGCTCAAGAGTGCCGTGCCAATTAATTTGGGTCGGAGTATTACAATTTTCTGTTCACTACTATCTCTATCCCTATATGTTATTTTATATGTAAATCAATTATTATATGTAAATCGTCTATAGTCCGCATGGAAACAATGATCAATTCAAATTGAATGTCTACAAGACCCTGTGTATAGTTGAAATTATGATAAGACAACTTACTTCCATAAAGGAACAAGTGTGCACACAATTCTGTTGTTTCTTATTTTCGATGAGGTCTAACTATCAATACATTTGTTTTGTCCAGATAGTGGTGGTTGATCACGCAGATGTGATATCTATGCAGGTTAACCTCCAACTCTAGTACTTTGCTCTACTAGTTTTCTGATGCCTGCTGGTACAAATGACTGCTACCTATGAATGTAGAATTGGTCACATCTCCATTCTGTTCTTGAACAACTAAACCAGTTGCCATCAAAAGAACATGTAGCCAACGTGATGCGGATAAGGCCATGGTAATTTTATTTATTTATTTATGCCATGCTCTAAGGCTGAGTCATCAACTTACTTTATTGTAAAATATCAAATGACTTGCATTTCTTTATTGATTATGATGTTTATCAGGTCAATTATATGCTTCTTACATTTTCATTTATTTGGCTCAGGTACCTAGACCAGCATGCACGTTATTATCGGCAAACAATAATCCTAAGCTCGTATCTTACACCAGGTATGGAATTTCACTTGGAACCGTGACCATCATTTTGACTCATATTTTTCAAGTCTTCAGCTTATATCATCCAATTGGATTTTCAATATCAACTTGAGTTATACCAGTTCTTCTTTTAGTCATGTTCAGCATTTACTTTAGTATCTATTATTGTTCTTGCTAGTGTGTATGTGTCTACTGAAGTTATGCCTGGTACTTGGGTATTTAAATTGCTTGCATTAGTTGCTGTGCATGTGGACCATCATACATTGGCTGCAAATATATTATGCTCGCTCGTGTGACGTAAAATTCACCCTCTATATTCACATTGTAACCTACTTGTTTATTTATATACCTATTTATCTTTCAATTCTTTGCCTGCTGTGCAGAAATGAATGCTTTATTTAACGGGTCATGCTCAAATTATGAGGGAAAGGTATGTAGCATGCTGAAAGTAATCAATCAATCCATTTGTAGTGTTGGACTCATGTTTTTGACATGCTGGAACTCAACATTTTTTAGGTTAAACTGGTGACTGAGTTTGCAGGTGTTCTTCCCAAAATACAGCTTGAAGTACGGCAGGTCAGTTAATTCCTTGTTTCTCTTCATACTCGGTCGCATCGTTGCTATTATGCTGTTGTGCAGATATATCCATCCGAACAAAACTTAGATGTCAGGGATTCCGGGCTGTTCCTTAGATGCTTTTTACAAATTTTGGATGGACTCACTCAACAGACAATATTAAGTTATATGTTTTTCATTGTTCAATCACTACACAGGTGTATGAACGGTTTGATGCATCTTCTGTTGGTGAATCTGATGATGCCCGCTTTGATTATTTCTGCACAAGGGTGAGTCATTTTGTGCTTATATTGCATCTTCATAATGCATTATGAAATTTTGGGCACTCAGCTAATTTTCAAAACTATCACTCATCTTTACATAATTCATGTGCGAAATACTGTATGTAAACAATTATGCAAGGACAACCAACCTAAATTCTTATCTGGACTTGATGCAATATCCGACTAAAAGTTGCATGCTAAATTGCTAATGTTATTGCATTCTGAAATAATTGCAACATCGGTTGATCTTTATATTACAAAATAGATGTTTTCTGTTTCACAGATTGTCCAACTAAATATTTGTACAGGAGGATGTCTGTATTTGATTTGCTCTGTACTAGGTTCATATTTGTGACCGATTGTATATACATTTGGATTCATATCCAGCAATGACTCAGAGAAGAAAACTGTGGTTAGGAACAAGCAATATATGTCCCTGCCGCTCCAATTTCACTCATAGGGTACCAATCATCCAAATTTAGTGCTATGTCACTGCCAAAAACTTGGACATGGGAATTCCATGTTGTGACAACTGTATGACAGAGTGCGCATCTACACCGAAATTTAGCAACAAGCTCGGACAGAACAAGCTGGGGCATGTGGTAGTACACACAAGCTGAGCCCACATGTGACTAGCACATAATTTCTTTCAGTGTTAGGTGCTGTGTAAAATTATGGAGTCATACAGTGTTTGTTGCACACCTTCTTTGGTCTTGCCTCTTGATTGTTAGAAATATGGAATAGCTCTAACAAATATGTTATGGCCTTATTATTGACTATTTTGTGATTTATTATTACAGGTATACCCAAAGATTCAGGAGTCAGATGAGGTATTGTTTTTCTGTACTCCTGATACTGCAATGCTGTCATGTTCACTTGAATTTTGTACTTCTTGAAGTTGTAGGAGTAGTTTTAAATGTCCACCCGGCCCTGGTAATTAAAATGTTGATGGGGGAGAGTTCAAGAAAACCATGGGTTACACCTGATAGCACATGATATTTTGGATGTATGCAACCAAACATGTCATTTTGTAGTAGTGGGATGTGCACTTTGTCACCACATGGAGTTCACTTACGGTTTTTATTACCCAGTATAGTTCTACAACAGTATTTGCCAGAAATGTATCAGCACTTTGTGCATTTTGCAGTAATTTTGTTTGTAGATGTGCTAGACTTGTCTGGAAACAGTCTAGGGATTGGAGGAAAAAATATACATTATCTGACAATTCCTCATCTGGATTTCCATAATGGTTCATCCAATGCTACTTTTGAATATATTAGTTGTTTGGAAATGTCATGTGCAAGTTTATCTAATTGATTAATGCACTATGCAGGGGGGAGTGTTGCTATTTGTCAGTTCCTATTTTGAATATATTAGGATGAGCAATTTTTTAAAATCTCAGGACGCGTCTTTTTGTAGAATTGGAGAGTAAGTGCACCTTTTTCTGCTATTTACTTTTTTTTGTTCAGCTAAACTGGATCTGCACTCTGTCTTTATTTTTGTTGAGAATCTGTTTTTGGTCTTATGCTTATAGTAGATGTATATGTGCTCTTATTAGGGCTACGTCACAACCGGATATATCTCGTGCAAGACTTTGGTTTTTTGAGGGCCAGAAAAAGATCTTGCTCTATAGTGAGAGATCTCACTTCTTCCACAGATACAAGGTCATAACATCTAAAAGGCCTTGAGGACTTCTTATGACGTGCTCTAGGTGTCACTTTACAAGAATGCACTTGAGTATCTGTTTAATAACTCTACCATTAACATGCAGATTAGAGGAGGACATCATTTGGTTGTCTACTCATTGCCAGGGAGAAAAGATTTCTATCCAGAGGTATTGACTAGATTGCTATTGTATGCAGTATGCACTGCGTATGAATTTGTGCTGTTAAAAGGCCTAAAAATTATCTCTTTGAACCCTGTGCTTTCCTTTTCTTTCAGCTTGTAAATATGCTTGGCGAATCACCAAATCCAAAGTGCAATGTACTTTTTTCTCCTCTGGATATTCTTAAGGTGAGATCACTGTTTACGTAGTTTGGTTCCCATCAGAAATTTACAGATACTACTGTCATGTAGGTTTTGTTCGATCATATTGCATGCTTTATCTATCATTTCGTACCGTGGCAAAACTATTTGACATTATACTTTCTGATCGTCTGGTTTTTATGATCAAAACTTTCAAGGAAAATAACGATAGTTCAGATTTGAGCTTTTGTTTGCAAGTACTTTTACCTGTTATCAGTTATTAACATCAGACGGCAGAGCCCCAAATCTCATATTAGCTGCCTGCTCTTCTGTCAGCACTGATAGCTGGGCTTTTCGTTGCATTTCTTTTGTACACGTTTTGCTAAATTCAGTTTAGGTGTAGTCCAAGTGTTTAAATAAGTGAATCTCCGCCAGCATTCTCGTTGACTTAGCTCTCTTGTTGCAAATCTGCAGTTGGAACGAATTGTTGGAACATCTTCTGCACGAAAGCTGATTTCTTCTGACAAGAGCATGTTCGTATTCTGCTGATAGCCTACCTAAAACTTTGAGCTGTCACCATACGCTTAAACAGAAACCCCTTTCTTAGTCTAGTAGATTTTTCATTTTTGTATCTGAAACTATTCTAATAGATCATATAGAGGTTTCTCTTATATTTGTTTGTTTGTGATTGATGCTCTGCGGCAGTGCGCTCGTAAATTTTGGTGGTGTCATGTAATGATGATTTTTTTTGGAGGTCGCTAAGATACTAAAAAAACGTCTGATCGGCAAGAACCTGTTGTCATTATTTATTTTTCTTCGCTAAAAGAAAAGTATAAGTGATTGATTCGGTTACTTTTGAGTAAAGCTGGATTATATTCAAATATTCCCAAGGGAAAGATTCCACAATTGCATAACTTCTCTATAACTAGGGTGGTGCTGTTGCGGCAGAGATTTGATGCACATGGACACCAGTGATCTCGTTTTTTAAATAAATAAAAACTCATATATTGTAAGTTTCAAAAAATTCTGAAAAATATCTGCATATAGCTAATAATGTATTCCATAAACGTGTAAAATATCAGTTTCAAATACTTTATATTTTAAGCTACACAAAAAACGTATAAATCTGAGTAGTCATTTTCAAATCTCTAAAAAGCTTTCAAATTTTGTTATTTTTGTCTAGTCTAGCATAAAGTAAAAAGAATTTTGGGTTGAGATCCTATATAACTAAGAAGTTCATCCCCACTAAAAGTATTTCTCTTGACATGCAAGACGTCCACCTCATCAAGCATCTTTGTGCAATCTTAGACTGCCACGTATCTTCAACTCCACCACCTCAGCGAAAAAAACTGTCCCAGCAGTCCACCGGTTCCCCTTCCAATTACTTTGCCTTCGCTAGAACGTCCATGGTGTGACTTCTCCTGATCCAATCTATGAGCATAAAAATAAATAAAAATCACCGCAGACGAGCGGATGATTTGTCTTCCATCCATCGCTCCAGATTCTAGCGTAGTGCGCCCTTAATGGTCCAGTCATATGAATTACTGCGCTGGGTTCACATGAAACAACTTCCATTGCGATTCCTCGCTCTATATTTTTCTCTTCTGGCGCAGCTCCAGATGGATATCCGATGTGCTCTTAATGCTGGAATTGTTCGTCTTCTTCGTGGATTCCATAATTCTAACACCTCCTCTTCCACTTCTGCTATTTTATTATTTCCACTCAGGTGACATCCTTCACTATATATGATTTCTCTTCCGACATCGTTCTGCAGCTACAAATGACTAGCGGTACCTCTTCGTCCAACATCGTTCTCACCAGTCTGGGCGGGTCATGGATTGTGTTATCAGCTAGATGGGGTTGCCAATCCTTCTCAACTGAGATTCTTCTCGGACTTTTGGCTGCAGAGTGCACCAGTTTTGAGTCTCTGTTGGTCGCTGCTCACCCTTTCAGTACTTCTATTCCATCTGCGCGTGAAAGCAGTCGCATGATGGCTGATGCATGTGGTTACTGCTTCAGATGTGTCGACTTTGCAGCGGAAGGAGGAAAAGATTGAGACGTGGGGAGGCGCCAGGTACGCACTGACGCACTGACAGTGCTTTCGGTAGTTGTTTTCCCTGATCTAAGTGGATTTAATTTGCAGAGAGAGTATTTTGGAATTTGCGATGTCAAGCTATGGTTAGAGCCTTTGGAAGTTGCGATGTCAAGCTCCGGTTAGAGCCTTCTAAGAATGTGCGGTGAAGCATTAAGCCATGGATTCAGGACGTTCAACGTTTCATGTTGCCTCCGGGTGGTGCTTCTGAAATTAGCTGTTGTAACCGGTCGACTTGGGATTTATTCCTTTGAAATTCGATGTGTGTGGCTGATTTTTGCTCTCAGCTTAACTCACGATAAGCAGGATACCATGTTGATGCAACCATGTGCAGCAATGTACAACTGAATTCAAGTTTCAGATTTGCTATACAAAATTCCACTATCTTTTCCTGATGACGTTTCCTAGCATGCATGTTCTTTTCCCATTGTTCAGATTTTTTTAGTGATGCCAATTTTTCTAGACTTAATTACTATCATAATATATATTACGATAGTAAAACCTCTAAGAAATTAACTTCTCATTATATTAGCCAAAATTTTCTTCGAAGGGTATATATATGTCATGTAAGAAGATTTGCACATTGTTGCTTTAACCACTATGGTGTAGAAGTACAACCATATTGTTCGGCACATTCTTTAGTGCATGCTTGACAGAAATATGCACATTAATTAGCCTATTCAAAAACTACGCATCCATATCTAGATCTACATGATTACTTCGTAGCTTTTGTTTGGTCAAACTAAATTTTTGGCGTCGGAAGGTGCGGCAAAACTTATTCACTTGATTATGATATTTCAATAGGTCTTCCCAGTAAACTTAAAGATTTTGTGGTTCGCATGTGCAGTTTATGTGTTCCCCATCAACTATTATGTGAACTACTAAGCCTGATATGGTTGAACCTCATGGAATTTTACAAAAAATTCTTACTGATCTACGATGCTCAACTCAAGGAAGTAAGAATTATTCATTTAACATTTTGTGACCAATGTTCCATAATTACACATATTAGGGATTTTTTTGTCAACTTAACATAATGAAAAAGATTTATTTTCATTATCTTCATATATATCAACCTTATTTCACTCATCTCATTCCAGTTTATGGTCTTTGAACCTATCTGAAATTTTCGCATCTTCTAACTTTATTCTTCAGAAAATAAATCTATAATTTCCCGCAACAACGTGCGGGGTGTCATCTAGTTTTCTATAATTGCGAGACGTATCACTGACAAGCTACAAAATTATTTTTCAGATTTTTTATACCGAATAATTTTTTTTAGAAAATGACGAGAACATTGGAGCTCGGGTGCCAAAAGCACTTTTCGATTGCTGTTACCGTTGGTATCTGTACGAGAACTTCTGTAACTAAATGAATATAATTTTGATATGTCTATGGCGTGTTAGGTTTTGCTTGCATGGATTCTCCAGCCAGGCCAAAAGCAGCCAGACCGGCTATGTCCATTTTGCCCTAACATCTGATTGCCTGTATCGCATAATTGGCAGTACAAAGCCGTTTTGTTTGGTTGTCTGAATGAGCAGTTTTGTGTTAGATTAATACACGTCTGGTGGTGTTTGGTTGCTTGTAGAGGCTTGATGTGGTAACCTCATCTTGGCAAGCAGCTTAGGGATCCATTTCCAAGCTTTAACTTCTTCTCTGATGAACACTGAAAGATAAAAAAAATTCGATAACCCACTTTGTACCTATTCAAAGACATCTAGCAAAAGCTATATACATCCGAACAATAGTACTATCTACATGGTCTAGAACTGAAGGGAGCGTTCAACTCGAATGGCAGCTATCACCTGCCCGGGCCGTCGAGCCGCCACACCATGGCGTCATATGCGCGGGCAGCGAGCTCCGGCGTCTCGAATGTGCCGAGCCAAAGCCGGTCGCCGCCGCTGGTGATTTTGGCGGCCCAGCGGCCGGAGGGGCGCAACCAGACTCGGTAGAAGCTGGTGTTGCTGCTCGGGCGGCGGGGTAGCATCTTTGTGCGCTGCACGGCGCCGAGAGCGGCGGTTCTTTTGGGGAAAAAGCGTGACACATTTGCCAGTTTCCTGATATACTCGCGGCGGCGAGCGCCGATGGCTAAGATGGTGGCCGGCGGCGGCTCGACGCAGGAAAAATGACGTTCGCGTGTGGGGAGAAGACAAAGTGATGATTGGGAAACCGGGCGCGGCCGGTTTTAGAGCATCTCCAAGGAATGATGGGGATGTAAAATTATACATGTTCAAGAATGCAAAAAGCTCCAAAATATGTGATAATAATACATCATATGATGTAAATTATACATCATCTGCTGGAAATGCTCTTATATGATGCATCATCTAGGAGGTGATATATATTTGCATCCTAGCGTAAAATTTTGGTGTTTTTTTAATCTATATCATTTACTGGAGCTATTTTTTTTTCTCTAATGTAGATGAGTATGTGACGGTTATTGTTTACATCTATATCATCTGCTGCTGCTGGAGATGGTCTTAGATCGGACGGTGAGCAATGTGAGTATGTGACATATCCGAGCCGTCTTGTAGAAAAAATCTTTCTTTGAGTGATTTCTGCCTCGGCCGTGACTGGCCGCCCCAGATGAAACCCCGGTGAGACCGTCGTCGATATGGCGCTGGTACCTCAGCCGCTGCTCTCTTTCTTCCTCGCCTCCCCAAACCTACCAATCCTCCGACTCCTCCGCCGCCCCCTCAAATCCTCCACCTCCAAATGCTTCCTCCACCCCCATCGTTTCCCACGGCGGCGCAACCAACCAGTCGCCCGCCTACCAGACGACGACGTGCGATGACGTGGAGGAAGACATGCGGAGCTCTCCCGCCAGCTCCTCCGGTGCCCACCTCCTCGCCCCCCTGGATGACGAAGAGGGCGGCGACGGATGGTGTCCACCCAATGGCGACGGCGCAGAGGAGGGAGAGCAGCTGAGCGAATACGAGGCGGGTGAGTGGGACCCGCCTGTCGGCCCTTTCCGACCCCAGGCCCAGGAGCATAATCTCCAAGATGGAGGATGACGAAGACGATGAAGACGGCGGGGACTGCCCGTGGTGGGACCCGAGCTTCTTCTTGCCAAACCAAGAAGAGGCAAGCACAACCACCACCGCGGCAGTGGAAGAAATTCTCGCCTTCGCGAGGAGCCCAGCGGCGGCCGACGGCTCCGGATTCGCTGACTTCTTGGCTGGTTACAGCCGCAGAGCCCTCGGCGAGGACGAATGCGTGGAAGTGATGAGGAGGATGGGTCATGAAGGGCTGGCGTTGGGGTGCCTCCTCCACTTCTTCCGGTGGATGACGCGGATGCTCGAGGAGCAGCCGATGTCCTCGTCGCCGCAGGCATGGTTGGTGGCTCTCGTGTTGCTTGGACGGGCACGGATGGCCGATGATGTCTTGGAGATTCTGGCAAATTTGCCGCTGGAGAGGGGATTCCGGGAGGTGGTTCTGTACAACGCTGCAATGTCCGGTGTTGCCTACTGTGGAAGGTGAGCTGTCTTGATTTGTGTGGCAGAGTGAATCTTATTACAGTTTCATTCATGCAATTGCTTTTACAAAATTTGTTAGGACTTCTTGTTATCCAACTATTTATGAAGAAAGCAATGATGTTGTTGGGTTCTTAATGATGGACTTAGGATTCAGGCGACTTTGATTTGTTTCCCTGTTTCTAATTAGTATATCGATGAGCCTTCTCCTCCAAAAAATTGATATGCAATGCATGTTGTTAGTTATTAATAGCAGATGACCCAAGTGTATTTGATTTTGCTCATTTTAGCAACTGCATTTTGGGAAACTGGACTAGCAGGAAAAAATATTTATTGACAGATTTGCATAGATGCAAGTCTTTTTTCCCTCTTTAAGATTGAAGTGCACAACTATAGTCCCAACTAAGCATGAACATAGTGGAAATTCTAATATGCCACTCCCTCTGTTACATAATTCTTTGTCTGTGATTTTAGTTCAAATTTGAACTACAATCACAACAAGAATTATGAAACGGAAAGAGCACATTTCTTCTGTGCGTTTTGCTTTGTTGTGATATACATTCTTCTGCACACTTCAGATGTGGCGATACCTGGAAAGTATTTGAGTTAATGGAGAAGAACAATGTCCAACCTGACCACATAACATCCTCCATCATGTTAATGGTAATGAAGAAGCGCAAGGCATCTGCTAAGGATGCATGGGAGTTCTTCCAGCGAATGAACAGAAAAGGTGTCAAGTGGAGCTTAGATGCCTCTGCCTCTCTAATTAAGATCTTTTGTGATGAGGGGCTGAAAAATGAAGCTCTTATCTTCCAGTTAGAAATGGAGAAGAGAGGAATCCCATCAAACACGAGCATTTATAACATGATAATGAATGCATATTGCAAATGCAGTCAAATTGAAGAAGCTGAGGGACTCTTTGTTGAGGTGAAAGAGAAAGGGTTAAAACCAACAACCCTGACCTATAATATCCTTATGGATGCCTACAGCAGAAGATTGCAGCCAGAAGTTGTTGAATCATTACTTCTGGAGATGCACAATTTAGGACTAGTGCGAAATGCTAGGTCATACAACTGTCTCATAAGTGCTTATGGGCAGCAGAAAAAAATGAGTGAAAAGGGTGAAGATGCTTTCCTGAGGATGAAGGCGGATGGCATTAAGCCTACATCTTCTTCGTATACTTCACTGCTTCGTGCATATGCAGTTAATGGGCAGGATGAAAAAGCTCATACGACATATACAGATATGAGAAGAGAAGGACTTAAGCCTTCCTTAGAAACATATACAGCTTTACTTGACATATTTAGGAGGGCTGGTGACACAGAGAAGTTAATGGATACATGGAAATCAATGATTGATGAAAAGGCTGGAGGCACTAGAGTCACATATCACATGGTACTTGATGGTTTGGCGAAGCATGGGTTGTATGTTCAGGCAAGAGATGTAATATCCGAGTTCGGAGAAATTGGTTTACCTCCTACAACTATGACTTACAACATTTTGATGAATGCTTATGCAAAGGGAGGACAGCATTACAAATTGCCGCAGCTCCTGAAAGAGATGTCTATTCTGGAACTAAAACCAGATTCAGTTACATATTCTACAATGATATATGCATATGTTCGTGTCCGTGACTTTTCGAGAGCATTCTATTACCACAAGGAGATGGTTCGAAGTGGGCAAGTACCTGATGCTAAGTCATACAGAAAGCTGTTGAATACGTTGGATGTGAAATCTGCAAGGAAAAGCATAAAGAATAGAAGTACCATTGTGGGAGTTATAAAGGGAAAATCTTCCTTAAAGCATAGGAAGGAAAAGAAGGATGAATTTTGGAAGAACAGTAAAAAGCGGTCTATGACCCAAGTCAATGGGTACCAGCGAAAAAGATTCTTGTGATGCCCTAGTTAAGTGGATAGATACTCATCCCCTATGTTATATCATGGTCCCCATGCTTAAATGCTCTTGAACTCTCCAGGTCAGAAATTACAGGTTTGCCGTGTTACTAATTCCATAAGCGTTCAATTTGATTGCCTGGTTGATCTTGATCTGAATAGATTTGATTTTTCATTTTAAGTTGCTTGGCCTTGAACACAATTCATTTAAATGAGCTTCATCTGTTCGTCACTTTTGTCAAGAGAGTCGAGACTTTAACTCTTCTTATAGACTTTCTAATGCTCTAACAAGAATCTGATGAGGTGAAAAGATGCCATTTGGATCATATGAACCGATGGATTTTTTGGAAATTAGAGGGAAAACCCCCAGTTCCATCTGTTAGAAATGAAAATAATACCTTTATTCAAGCATATATTAAGAGCATTAAACCATCCACAGGCCAATGAAAAGATGAATGATATTAATGTGAATGGGAAGGTTATTGTTGTTGGAAAGTAACACACATCATTTAAGTAACATACAACATCAGTTTATTGGCCTAAATTAGTTAGTTATAATCTACAATAAAAATCTATGTTTAACTTCGATTTTCTGCTAGGATGCTCAGCAGTTTGACATTTGCGAGACCCATGAACACTTGATGCATATAGCTTATAGACTGTAAAAAGAGGAATTCCTGAAGTATGAAATATTGATCATAGCATTGGTTCATCATAACAATAGCCAATAACCAGTTGGGCAAGCCAATTATTTAATTCTCAAGTTCAGACCAGAATTTCATAAACTTTTTCTACACGAGAAGTGAATAAAACTGTTCCTTTTTTCAAAGAATTTACACCTATCTTCAACCAAATCTAGTCTTTTAAGTTCTCCTGGGAGCTGCCACTGGTTTTGGCAATGCTGATCATGTTCTTTCTGTATACTTGCTCTTGCTCCTATGATATAGTTTTAATACTTAGTACTAGTACAATATTTAGCACAAGCATGCTCTGTTTTCTGATCCTTATGAATTGGTAAAAGTTAAGATTCAGTTTTCTTGTGTGATCATGATTGTACCATTTATATTTCCAATATCAGGTATCGCTGCCAAGGATGTCTTTTAGGTCAAACCTTTCGTTACAGGTCTAGGCCAGCACAGTCTGAACCACTTGTGCCAGTCGGCTTGGTCTTCTGATCTGACTGGAACTCCTAGTCCTAGTTCCTATCAATCGACTCGGTACGACAGTCTGATTGCTACTACTTTTAGCTGTGCCAGATCAGGAGTGGCACCTGATTGCAGTGTCCTAGTTCCTATCAATCGACTCGGTACGACAGTCTGATTGCTACTACTTTTAGCTGTGCCAGATCAGGAGTGGCACCTGGTTGCAGTGTGTTAAGAAGAGTTCTAGTCCTAGTTGTGTTCAGCTATGTGCTACTGTAACTGAGTCTAAGTACTACTTCGGTTCAGGTCCTAGTTTAGTCAGGCAATATGCCTAGTCCATATGGTATTCCTAGTCTAGAGGCTGCCATGTAAGTGCAGCTAGTAAACTCTTGTGAAGGCAAGCAATAAACAGAAGTTCTATAAGTCACTACTTGTTCATAGTCTTGAACACAGCCAGGGAGGAGCCCCACCTTGCAAATGGGGGTGAACCTCGTTATCTCTTGCGCTCGGAGCCTCGGACCCAAATTTTCGTCTAAACCTCAATCCACCCCTTACTAACACCCAAGCAGATAACTATCATTTCCGTGCTGTCATTTTATGAAGACATGGTTTCTTTATTAGAGTTGCTTTTGCTAGGTTCTTTGGTTAGCTGGTTAACTGGGCTATGTGAAATTCTGATGCAACATGATAGCTGAGAACTACTGTGGTGGACAAATTTGAAATATAAATGGATACTGATATAACCATTTATATTTAGTACACGAAGTTACGTTAGAAAACCTTGAAAAATACACTAGCAAGTGATGTCTGTCTTGAAATATCCACTAACAAGTGGTAATTGCTTTTCAGAACTAAAAGAATTCATATTTACCTATACATGAAAAAGAACTAGATGCAACTGTTAATGTTTCTCATAAACATATTACCATCTCTTTTACCATTTTAAAGATAACATAGGATTGGTAGTAACATGTCGGAACACATCTAGATGGACAGATGCAAATTGTCTGGTAAAATGGAGGGTTGTAGGCTAAAATTTTCCCTTGCATATCACTCCTGTCTATCCGTGTTTAGTAGATTTTGACGTATGGTTAATTAACTTTTGACTTCATTATAATTCATTGATGAATAACTCACTAATGGTTTCCAATTATTACTGCATAAAATTAACTGTCAAATTTTGAAGTGACATAGAGTAGATATTTTTTTTGGTAACAGCATATTCAGAATTCACTTTTCTTATGGACACAGTGAAATTCTTCCAAGGGAAATTTTGCTCCTAATTTCTTATGTTTGGTTCATGCAGATCGCATTTGTAGGTCCATGTCCAGCTTAAAATATTACACATGAAAGATTTTAAAGGTGCGTGTCATCTGTGGACCTGCATTTGAGAAATATCCAAACTAGAACAAGTTCTTCACCAAGAGGCTGTAGTGTTAAATAATGGCAGTTCAAGAGTTGCAATTGACAAGCATTTCTTACCATGAAGTTAAAACATACTGTCGTTTTGGATCTGATATTCCAAGACATGGTTGGCCAGTTACCTCATATGCAAGATTCTTATTTTATTTGGAAGTCTCTGACCTTCGGTACTCATCTGACTAGTTAGACTGAAGCTAACGGTATCAGAAAGTGTGAGGTGGTTGGCAAATTAGAGGATTGTAGAAATAAAAAATGAAATACTCTGTTTTTTCGCAACTTATTGGCAACATATTACGATTACCTTCCCGAGGTGTGGGCTTCCTTTTTTTTTCAAGGGGCGTCGACTTCTGGTGCTGTTGCGCTAGAATGGTTGGTTTGGTGGATGATGGGAGTCAACTGAAGTGTCTTTACCTTAGAAACCTATGATCATTTCTTGCCTTCCCGATCTGCCAAAGGAAGAAAAGATCAAAGTTGACATCTTCTGATTTTGTCATCTTGGATAGCATACAGTGTAGAACTTTTGTAGCCGAGGGATCATATCATCCACATCATCACTTCTGAATCCTAGGTGAGACCTGAACTGAGCAGCTATGGTGTAAGGACAGAGAAAGGAGGTGTGTTTATCGTCTCCAGCGTGCCAGGGCTACATGAGCATGGACTCATTTTGGAGTAGACTATGCTGCATTAGTCAAAGCGATGGTAAAAGTTACATAAAGGGTCACAATAAAAAAAGAAATTACAAACAAGTCCCTAGATTTTGCACAAGGACCTCTAAGGAACTTGCATGAACGTGATCCAGTCCCTCTGTCACACCGCCGATGGGGGATGAACTGTGCCGGCGGAGTCCCTCTGTCACACCGCCGATGGGGGATGAACTGTGCCGGCGGCCGTCGTCTTCCACGTCGGGGACATGACCACTTAGGAAGAAGCAAGCGTGAAGCGCCGCCACCGCATCATCAGAAATGGGCCTCCGAAGGAGGAGTTCTTCGAGACGCCTCGCTAGCGTCAGCGATGCCATCCTTGGGCATCCAAGATCGATGACCCTCCCCGTGGTCATCGTGAAACAACTCATAACTGCAGCATGAGTCTCGCTGGCCGCCGAGGCTTCCCTGTCGCCGTCGGTGTCCTCTCCCTCGCCGCCATGGCCGGCCAAGAGGACACCCAGGAGAAAGAGGAGCTTAAGCTGTCGGAGCCAGCGCTTATTGACGGAGCTCGCCGAGGTCGCGCTGCTCGTTGCCCACCTCGGACACGAACAAAGAACCACCAGGGTCAGCTCCCGACGCTGCGCTCGCATCGGGAAACACGAGCTCCCACCGTATTTTGCCGAGATACCTAAGCCGAGGTCGCGCGCCGCACCGCCCGCCATCGGAGCCGCGCCGCCGCACCACCCAACAATAGGATGCACCAAGACGCCACTGTGGAACCACTACACCTAGCTCTACTATATACACTATGAAGGCTGGAGCCTCGCCTCAGCCACTCCCGGCGAGGGTCTCGGTCTGGCCCGGAACCGGGGAAACCTCTCCCAAATACTGTAGCGAGGTGAGACTTGAGAGGGGGAGGGGGGAAATGAGCGGGATATTTTCGGTAAAAGGAGCTTACTTTTTTTTTTTTGAGGGATATTTTCGGCAGTAAAAGGAGCTTACTTTGCATGAACTATTGTGATAACTCTGGCATTGGAATCTCTCCCTCCATTTCGGTTTCCATTTCGGCAGTAATTTAAGATTTCGGTCTGTCTTCCGTATGCCAGATTCAAGGAAATCCATATATACCTGATTTGTGGCGCTTAAAATCAGCATTATTGACAAAAATCAAGCAGGAAAATCAGGTAGTTCCTAAAATGGTGATTTCGATGATATGTTGCCATATACTGCTGCGCCTGTTCTATGCAATATACGACCTTCGGCTTCCAGAGTTGATCGATCTCTACAGAACCTACCTACTCGATCTGCAGGGCCTGCATCGGCAGCGGCTGCCAAGAAATCACTACCACGAACAATGGCCATTCTCCTCTTCTTATTCTTCACATCCATTTTACCCGTTTCCTACACTTCGCCGCTGCCGATCAGTGAGAACTCCACCAGCAACAACATATCATCGCACCGACGAACTCCAACTGGGAGCTGCGGCACCGGCAACCCGGTGGACGACTGCTGGCGTTGCGACCCCAGCTGGGCAACCAACCGGCAGCGCCTCGCCGACTGCGCCATCGGGTTCGGCCGCAACGCCCTCGGCGGCAAGAACGGCAGGATATACGTGGTGACGGACCCCGGCGACGACGACCCGGCGAGGCCAGCTCCCGGCACGCTCCGGTACGGTCTCGCCCAGCACGAGCCCCTCTGGATCGTCTTCGACCGCGACATGACGATCCGGCCCAGGCAGGAGCTCCTGGTGAGCTCGTACAAGACCGTGGACGGCCGCGGCGCCCGCGTCGTGGTCGGCGACGGCGGCGCGTGCTTCACGCTGAGGAACGTGAGCAACGTCATCATCCACGGCGTCACCATACGCCACTGCAGGCCGGCGCGCAAGTCTGCGAGGGGCTGGGAGCTGTCGGACGGCGACGGTGTCACCGTCTTCCGCTCCCGGGACGTGTGGGTCGACCGCTGCTCGCTGGAGGACTGCGCCGACGGCCTCGTCGACGTGATCGAGGCATCCACCGCCGTCACCGTTTCCAACTGCCTCATGACCAACCACGACAAGGCCATGCTCCTCGGCCACAACGACGCCTTCTCCGACGACAGGGGCATGCGGGTCACCGTTGCGTTCAACCGCTTCGGGCCAGGTCTCGTGCAGAGAATGCCAAGGTCATGCTCATGCCGTCGCCAAATTACCTCGTGTGTGCAAATCTCGTTCGTCGGCATAACCTCGTGCTCGTCGATTATGGCACTGATTGATGTGATAATTTTGACAGGTGCCGGTTCGGCGTGTTCCATGTCGTCAACAATGACTACGTGAGCTGGGAGAAATACGCCATCGGAGGCAGCGCATCGCCGACCATCCTTAGCCAGGGCAACAGGTTCTGCGCCGGCAAGGAGAAAGAGGTGCATCGCGCCGCGTGACCTCTTCTCGATCGTAGCCTCTCCCCTTTAGTGATCCTCGATCTCCTTTGAACAAGGTGACCATGCATGAAACTCTGTCTGCACGCAATTCCTGCAGGTGACGAAGCGCGACGGCGATCCGCCCAACAGCGAGTGGCGGAACTGGAGCTGGATATCGGACGGCGATCTCATGCTCAACGGCGCCTTCTTCAGGGCGTCGGGCAGGCCGGGACCTGCGGTTAAGGCCCCAAGTTTTGTCAAGTCTGCCTCTTTTGTGGCGCCCATGACTGCCTCCGCCGGGGCGCTCTCATGCAACAAGGGTTGTCTGTGCTGAAAGCCACAATCCTCAGCTCCCCGTAGATAGGCATGCACAGTAAAGCAGGAAGCAACCATCTCAGATTCCATCCTCTACGGCTCTACCTGACTGCCTTCAGCTGTTTTGTTTCCCACAAGCTCACGATAGTCCTTTTATTCAATTTAGCATTGAGTAATAAGAATCTTGTATATGCCTGGTAGTGTTATTTTTAGCAGTTGGCCGTGGCTCATTGATCGCAAGTTCAGAATCTTCATTCAGGTGAAAACGGTAGCCTCAATTTGGTTGCTATGGCTATACAGATATTGACATTTTGTTGGATTGCAGAAATTCGTCCCCTCTGCAGTTATCTACTAGTGTATCATGTTTGTGGGCTATTATTCAATGACAAGAATAACAGCGGTCGTTTTTTTTAGATAAAAGACACTTAAATGTCTAACTTTGAATTAACAAAACCACCAACGAATGAAAACGATACAAAGTGCTAAACCCAGCTTACAGAACGAAATCACACACCCACACGAACTACCAAAGAGGCTACAACCAAAAGCGCGACCAACATGCTCAGCCAAAACGCCTACGAGGACTCGGACCAGAGCTGGAAGCTACAGTGTCGGGCCGGAGCTCACTCGAGAGCGAGCCATTTTTCACGCGTGCCGTCGATAGAACTCCTCCGTCGCAGAAACGCCACCGGAAGCCGACCACCACCGGGGACGAACCCACGTTGCTCACAGACCGAAAAGCAGCGCCAAGGAAGCTCGACAAGGGAAGGTCACGGAGCAAGCCTTGCCGAAGATCGCCGAAGAATCACCTCCATCACAACCATCGGTGAGCCTCGTGCCGTGGGCTCCAAGACGGTGTCTTCAAGAAGAGCACGACACCGGAGTGCCGCCACCGCCCGATCCGAGGATCTTGGGTTTTCACCCGGAGGAAGTAGAAGGACGGAGATTGGCCTCACGACGCCTTCAACAAGGGAACGCCGTCCGCGGACGTCGCCACCGTGGCCCAAGGGGCAAAGGTTTCCCTTTGGAAAAATCACCGCCATCTACACCCCACAACACTCAAATCGTTGACCACCACGTCGCCCTCATGGCCGTGGTCATCAGCCAGCACCAGAGTAATTGGCTCGCCCGCCGGCCAACATGACTCTCACCTTCTAGGGCCGCCGCCCCGGTGTCCAAGCTCTTCCTGCTGCGGGCTGAAGAAGACGAGCACCACACCGCGCGGATCGGAACCTGCACACCCAAATCGGACCTACGGCAGTACCACCTTCCTGGAGAGGGCCAGACAGCCCCCATCGTTGCCGGGCACATCAGATCTGGGGAGGGTTGGGCCAAGGCCCGAGGCCCTGCCCTGGCCAGCACACGATGCGGCCAGAACACCTCCACCCGACGCCTGAAGGTCCTCGCCGGGCGCGCCGCGCGAGCCCGCCCGGCCGCCATGTCCGCTCACCTTGCATCACGGGCGCGCGTCACCGTCCGCCCGCCACCGCCGGAGCTCGCGCCGCCGTCGCCAGCAGCAGCCTCCGGGGAAGCCATCGACGTCCCGAGCTCGCCCGACGCACGCGAGCCACCACGCCGCCGTCGCACGGCCGCGCCGCCACGCCCCTGCCGGCGTTGCGCCCTCGCGCG